>NW_020825461.1:0-283153 GCF_003286085.1 Drosophila persimilis | reverse complement strand
AGGACAACCTGCCCCCTCAACAGTGGCTCCTCGGAAGGGTGGTCGGAACAACCGCCGGGCAGGACGGAAGGGTCAGAGTGGTCGAGCTAAGGACGAGCAGCGGAGCCACGTTCAGGAGGCCGATACACAAATTGGCGCTTCTGCCAATGGTTTGAAGCCTTCCAGGCCTTCAACGGGGCCGGTGTAGCGCCATTTGAATAATAATAATTGTTATTAGGATAGTATTTCATGAAGTCTAGTGTAAGTTAGGCTAGGGCAAAGCGGGAGCGCAATAAAAGCTCGCTCTCTCGCTCTTGGCGAATTCGCCCCGCTTTGCCACCGTAGGTAAGGTAGGCATAGAAGAAATTGTTTTAATATATGAAAGAGGTCGAGAAAAATCCATGAAATCGAACGCACGCACCCCTTTTCTTTCGTCGTATTAAAATAAAAAATTGCAGTCACCCAAGAAATTTCGGTATTGTTATTTAGAAAAACTATTCTAAACTTTCCTGGCGCCCCCGGGTGGACTCGCAATTTAAACGTACATATTAATTCAAGTGGAAGGCAAAAAGTGACAGTGACACAGTGAAGAAAAGATAAATAGCCAAAATCTATTATACATACATACATACATGTACATGCATATGTGCGGCAGCTAAATTGCCAAATTGACCGCGACGTGTGTGCAAATAATTAAACAAACCAAACTAAAAATCACCGCGTCGGTCGTGCAATACCCTGTCTGCAGCTACATATATACAAGAGGAGAGTACAGCACCTGGAATTTCCTATCTTCCCAAGAGGTATTTGTGCAAAAAATTGAAAGCTTTAGTGAAGACGAAAAGATTAAAAAACTCGCAATTATTGTCTTGTGCTGAAACAATTGCACCTCGCTTTCAATTCTTGGCACATACGTATGACATAGTAGAGCTAGATTGCATGCTGTAGTTAGAGTTGAGCATATATATTAATACATATATACATACATATGTACATCTAACCCTCTTGGACGCAATAACTACACATATAACTCATTTTAACTGCAATCGCTGTCGCCCCTTTCCCCTTTCTCGTTTTCGTTGTGTCAAATATATGTATAGTTGGGTCGTTGGCCAAGCACGCATACCAATACGCAGCTGCAGCGGTGAATTTTTATACCCGATACTCAAAATGAGTATTGGGGTATATTAGATTTGTGGTAAAAGTGGATGTGTGTAACGTCCAGAAGGAATCGTTTCCGACCCTATAAAGTATATATATTCTTGATCAGCATCAATAGCCGAGTCGATTGAGCCCTGTCTGTCTGTCCGTCTGTCCGTCCGTCCGTCTGTCCGTCCCCTTCAGCGCCTAATGCTCAAAGACTATAAGAGCTAGAGCAACGATGTTTTGGATCCAGACTTCTGTGATATGTCACTGCTCCAAAAATATTTCAAAACTTTGCCCCGCCCACTTCCGCCCCCACAAAGGGCGAAAATCTGTGGCATCCACAATTTCGACGATACGAGAAAACTAAAAACGCAGAATCGTAGAGAATGAACATATCTTTTAGACTGCGGAATCTGAATTGGATCGTATTATTATTATAGCCAGCATCAAGAAAACAATTTCATTTTTTCTCGCCCTGTCTCTCTCTAACACACACGTAGCATAGGCGGCTTTGCTTGGAGTAAAACATTAGCGCCTAGATCTCAGAGACTATAAAAGCTAGTGCAACCAAATTTGGTATCCACACTCCTAATATATCGGACCGAGACGAGTTTGTTTCAAAATTTCGCCACACCCCCTTCCGCCCCCGCAAAGGATGCAAATCTGGGGATATTCACAAATCTCAGAGACTATTAAAGCTAGAGTAACCAAATTTAGTATCCGCACTCCTGTTAGATCTCACTATAAAACGTATATCTCAGAATTTCGCCCCACCCCCATCCGCCCCCACAAAGGACGAAAATCTGTTGCATCCACAATATTGCAGATTCGAGAAAACTAAAAACGCAGAATCATAGATAATGACCATATCTATTAGATTGCTGAATCTGGATCAGATCAGATCATTTTTATAGCCAAAAGGATCAAATCAATTTGCAGTGGCTACGCAGCGCCCGACGTCACGCTCAGACTGATTTTCTGTCTCTCTCGCACGCACTCTTTGTCGTGTCGTTAAATATTAGCGGCGTCTGCCGGAGGAGAGCCATACTGACTTAGTATCGGGTATAACCGTAGAGTTGCGGTGTCCGCAGCAACTCACAACGTTCCCCCTCGTTTCCTCTAGATTGCCCTGAATTCGTCTCTTCTGCAGATAAATGTTGGTAGCGTTTGTTAAGCGAAGATACACAGTCTGTCCAATATGGAATGGATTGATAATCCAGATTCTCTTCCCATCGAAAGCGGGTTTTTTGATCTACCTTGGACATGACAATGTGTATCAGTAAAGCATCCGAAATTTGTTTATAATCTCCTACAGACAATAGCGACTCGTAAATAGCGGAAGCTGTGTCAAGAAGGGATCTAAGCCCAGATGCAGACGGACCTTGCATGCTTTGCAACTCGAACAGACGGGCTATACTATTTAAGAATATTAAACAATCATTATCGTATACCTTCATTAAGGCACTAAGGGCCTTCGGATAGTTTTGTTCGGTCACTGGATAAGCCTGTACTACTCCTAGCGCTTCTTTCTCTAAGCAAGTCAATAAATGATTAAATTTCTCCACATTGCTTAATGTGGGATCGCTATCCACTATGCTACTAAATAGGCCGATACAATTTTTATACTCGGTATAATCGCCACTGAATTTGGGCAATTTTACTGGCGGCAAATGTCTATTTGTAGCAATTGTCGTATTTAATACCGACTCATTTGCTGTCCGTTGCTCAAATTTAGCAGACATGGACTTGAGCGTGGATTTAGCCTCAATACATAAATCCTCAAGCTCGGCTCGAGAAGCTAAATCTGGGTTGACATCCTCAATTTCTACTTGTAATTGGAAAGCCCGTTCAATGTATGACTCTAATATTTCTATGCGGCACTCCAATTGTGCCTTTGAAAAGGAAGACTGTTTATCTTTAAGAACGCTCCATGTACGATTGATATCTTTCTTAACTGCACTCAGCTTGCGAAGAGTGTCTAACGACTCCACATCGTCAACCTCTGCCGATTGTCTAGACATTCCTCGCCGTTTTCCAGGCATTTTAGTTCTATAAAATTTTTGTTTCTCAAAAATGGCACTTGTCCCACTGTCACACTCAGCAATTACACTCACAAATTTTTTCTGCCTGCTAACAGCCCAATGCTGTTACCGTGCTAGAGACTACGAGAGAGAGAGAGAGAGATGATCGCCAAAATGCCAACAAGCCAACGCTTTCGATTTCAAGTCGAGCTTGTAGTTCACCGAAACGCAACTTAAATGCGCGTATATGCGAATGCTGCTTTAGCGACCGACCGACTAAACCACAAGTAATGGTATGTGTAATGTATGTGAGTGCTACATGGAGACAAGGAGAGAACACGAAACGATAAAGAGCAAGCGAGCGCTGAATGAGAGAGCACGAAAGTGCAGCTACGCTGTAAAACGAAGAGCGTCCAGCAAGAACCGTTCGCGCAAAGCAGAAACGAAAATTTATGACGAAGACGGGCGAGGGGGGAATGATGCGCAGCGGTTAGAGCTTGCGCGCGAAACTATTGCCGTTTCTCCTTTGCTTGTCGGCTCTTTTTGGAAATGTCGTTGACCACAAGTACAGTGATCACTCACTGTATAATCAAATAACTTTGAATGTGTGTACGTACAGATACCTGGCCGAATCACTTTTATTGAATAATTTATTCACAGGCCTTTTTTATACGTAGTTATTTATATTTTTTGATGAAACAATTGGGCACTTTGATTTACCTGTGGCACTGGTTGAGGGTTGTTTGAACACCGATGCATTCCCTCCCACAAGTTCATACCAACCAGGAATACCCACGAGCAGCTCTCAAGAGTAGCTAAGTTTGAAGTCCAGCGGGCCACCAATGACAACTGCAGGAACAGCAACAGCAACGAGCGAGGGATGATATCCAATGGGGATATCCAACGAAGCGCCAAGATTAATCCAATCCAACTTCTGTCCAATCCAGAAAATCAGTGTCCACCCGGGGGCGCCAAAAATGGTTTTGCAAATTAGCCTGCCGTTAGGCACGATTTCTGAATGTTTTACTGATACACTGGAATCAGACAGACCGACAGATCCACTTGTGCCCTCAATCGACTTTCAATTATAAGTGAGTTTATTCTAAAGCGGCGCCCTCTTCATGAGCGGCTGCTGCTTGCATAGGCTCCGTTCGCAACGTATAAGAGCGCATGACATTACAATTTAAGAGCATGATTTCATACATTTCTCTTAGGTATAATTATAGCTATATATATATATGCAGGCAACTGATTTGCCTTAACACATATAATACGATAATTTTGATCAAAACAATTTAAATTGAACTTCATAAATATTTGAGTAATTAATAATAAAAATAGATAATTCTATTATTATTCCATAAAAAAAACTGTAAATAAATCTACGGAATATATAAATATTTCCTTAGTTTTCTCCAGGTGTCAACCCCATTCGGATTATATAGATTTATCCACTTCCAAATTTAAGTTTAAGGCAGCTGCAGTTCATGGGTTAAAGTATCTCTCAAATGCAGCTCATTAAAAATATTTTCAAACTCAAAAATGTCAATAATTTTCGCTTCTTTCGCCATTTTCAGGTTAGACGGCCTACATTATATTGCTAAAAATGTGTACAATTTTAGAATAGTTTTTCTAAATAACAATACCGAAATTTCTTGGGTGACTGCAATTTTTATACCCGATACTCAAAATGAGTATTGGGGTATATTAGATTTGTGGTAAAAGTGGATGTGTGTAACGTCCAGAAGGAATCGTTTCCGACCCTATAAAGTATATATATTCTTGATCAGCATCAATAGCCGAGTCGATTGAGCCCTGTCTGTCTGTCCGTCTGTCCGTCCGTCCGTCTGTCCGTCTGTCCGTCCCCTTCAGCGCCTAATGCTCAAAGACTATAAGAGCTAGAGCAACGATGTTTTGGATCCAGACTTCTGTGATATGTCACTGCTCCAAAAATATTTCAAAACTTTGCCCCGCCCACTTCCGCCCCCACAAAGGGCGAAAATCTGTGGCATCCACAATTTCGACGATACGAGAACACTAAAAACGCAGAATCGTAGAAGATGACTATATCTTCTAGAGTGCAAAATCTGAACCAGATCGTATAATTATTACAGCCAGAATCACGAAAACAATTTCACTCTTTCTCGCTCTGTCTCACTCTAACACACAGGTTTCATGGTCGGTTTTGCCAATTGCAAAATATGAGTTCAAGGATCTCAGAACCTATAAAAGCCAGAGCAACCAAATTTGGTATCCACACTCCTGTGATATCGGACCTTGACCGTTTCCTGTCCAAATTTCGCCACACCCCCTTCCGCCCCCGCAAAGGACGAAAATCTGAGGCAACCACAAATCTCAGAGACTATTAAGGCTAGAGTAACCAAATTTGGTGCACACACTCCTTTAAGATGTCACTATAAAACGTATATCTCAGAATTTCGCCCCACCCCCATCCGCCCCCACAAAGGACGAAAATCTGTTGCATCCACAATATTGCAGATTTGAGAAAACTAAAAACGCAGAATCATAGATAATGACCATATCTATTAGATTGCTGAATCTGGATCAGATCAGATCATTTTTATAGCCAAAAGGAACAAATCAATTTGCAGTGGCTACGCAGCGCCCGACGTCACGCTCAGACTGATTTTCTGTCTCTCTCGCACGCACTCTTTGTCGTGTCGTTAAATATTAGCGGCGTCTGCCGGAGGAGAGCCATACTGACTTAGCATCGGGTATAACCGTAGAGTTGCGGTGTCCGCAGCAACTCACAACGTTCCCCCTCGTTTCCTCTAGATTGCCCTGAATTCGTCTCTTCTGCAGATAAATGTTGGTAGCGTTTGTTAAGCGAAGATACACAGTCTGTCCAATATGGAATGGATTGATAATCCAGATTCTCTTCCCATCGAAAGCGGGTTTTTTGATCTACCTTGGACATGACAATGTGTATCAGTAAAGCATCCGAAATTTGTTTATAATCTCCTACAGACAATAGCGACTCGTAAATAGCGGAAGCTGTGTCAAGAAGGGATCTAAGCCCAGATGCAGACGGACCTTGCATGCTTTGCAACTCGAACAGACGGGCTATACTATTTAAGAATATTAAACAATCATTATCGTATACCTTCATTAAGGCACTAAGGGCCTTCGGATAGTTTTGTTCGGTCACTGGATAAGCCTGTACTACTCCTAGCGCTTCTTTCTCTAAGCAAGTCAATAAATGATTAAATTTCTCCACATTGCTTAATGTGGGATCGCTATCCACTATGCTACTAAATAGGCCGATACAATTTTTATACTCGGTATAATCGCCACTGAATTTGGGCAATTTTACTGGCGGCAAATGTCTATTTGTAGCAATTGTCGTATTTAATACCGACTCATTTGCTGTCCGTTGCTCAAATTTAGCAGACATGGACTTGAGCGTGGATTTAGCCTCAATACATAAATCCTCAAGCTCGGCTCGAGAAGCTAAATCTGGGTTGACATCCTCAATTTCTACTTGTAATTGGAAAGCCCGTTCAATGTATGACTCTAATATTTCTATGCGGCACTCCAATTGTGCCTTTGAAAAGGAAGACTGTTTATCTTTAAGAACGCTCCATGTACGATTGATATCTTTCTTAACTGCACTCAGCTTGCGAAGAGTGTCTAACGACTCCACATCGTCAACCTCTGCCGATTGTCTAGACATTCCTCGCCGTTTTCCAGGCATTTTAGTTCTATAAAATTTTTGTTTCTCAAAAATGGCACTTGTCCCACTGTCACACTCAGCAATTACACTCACAAATTTTTTCTGCCTGCTAACAGCCCAATGCTGTTACCGTGCTAGAGACTACGAGAGAGAGAGAGAGAGATGATCGCCAAAATGCCAACAAGCCAACGCTTTCGATTTCAAGTCGAGCTTGTAGTTCACCGAAACGCAACTTAAATGCGCGTATATGCGAATGCTGCTTTAGCGACCGACCGACTAAACCACAAGTAATGGTATGTGTAATGTATGTGAGTGCTACATGGAGACAAGGAGAGAACACGAAACGATAAAGAGCAAGCGAGCGCTGAATGAGAGAGCACAAAAGTGCAGCTACGCTGTAAAACGAAGAGCGTCCAGCAAGAACCGTTCGCGCAAAGCAGAAACGAAAATTTATGACGAAGACGGGCGAGGGGGGAATGATGCGCAGCGGTTAGAGCTTGCGCGCGAAACTATTGCCGTTTCTCCTTTGCTTGTCGGCTCTTTTTGGAAATGTCGTTGACCACAAGTACAGTGATCACTCACTGTATAATCAAATAACTTTGAATGTGTGTACGTACAGATACCTGGCCGAATCACTTTTATTGAATAATTTATTCACAGGCCTTTTTTATACGTAGTTATTTATATTTTTTGATGAAACAATTGGGCACTTTGATTTACCTGTGGCACTGGTTGAGGGTTGTTTGAACACCGATGCATTCCCTCCCACAAGTTCATACCAACCAGGAATACCCACGAGCAGCTCTCAAGAGTAGCTAAGTTTGAAGTCCAGCGGGCCACCAATGACAACTGCAGGAACAGCAACAGCAACGAGCGAGGGATGATATCCAATGGGGATATCCAACGAAGCGCCAAGATTAATCCAATCCAACTTCTGTCCAATCCAGAAAATCAGTGTCCACCCGGGGGCGCCAAAAATGGTTTTGCAAATTAGCCTGCCGTTAGGCACGATTTCTGAATGTTTTACTGATACACTGGAATCAGACAGACCGACAGATCCACTTGTGCCCTCAATCGACTTTCAATTATAAGTGAGTTTATTCTAAAGCGGCGCCCTCTTCATGAGCGGCTGCTGCTTGCATAGGCTCCGTTCGCAACGTATAAGAGCGCATGACATTACAATTTAAGAGCATGATTTCATACATTTCTCTTAGGTATAATTATAGCTATATATATATATGCAGGCAACTGATTTGCCTTAACACATATAATACGATAATTTTGATCAAAACAATTTAAATTGAACTTCATAAATATTTGAGTAATTAATAATAAAAATAGATAATTCTATTATTATTCCATAAAAAAAACTGTAAATAAATCTACGGAATATATAAATATTTCCTTAGTTTTCTCCAGGTGTCAACCCCATTCGGATTATATAGATTTATCCACTTCCAAATTTAAGTTTAAGGCAGCTGCAGTTCATGGGTTAAAGTATCTCTCAAATGCAGCTCATTAAAAATATTTTCAAACTCAAAAATGTCAATAATTTTCGCTTCTTTCGCCATTTTCAGGTTAGACGGCCTACATTATATTGCTAAAATTGTGTGCAATTTTAGAATAGTTTTTCTAAATAACAATACCGAAATTTCTTGGGTGACTGCAATTTTTATACCCGATACTCAAAATGAGTATTGGGGTATATTAGATTTGTGGTAAAAGTGGATGTGTGTAACGTCCAGAAGGAATCGTTTCCGACCCTATAAAGTATATATATTCTTGATCAGCATCAATAGCCGAGTCGATTGAGCCCTGTCTGTCTGTCCGTCTGTCCGTCCGTCCGTCTGTCCGTCTGTCCGTCCCCTTCAGCGCCTAATGCTCAAAGACTATAAGAGCTAGAGCAACGATGTTTTGGATCCAGACTTCTGTGATATGTCACTGCTCCAAAAATATTTCAAAACTTTGCCCCGCCCACTTCCGCCCCCACAAAGGGCGAAAATCTGTGGCATCCACAATTTCGACGATACGAGAACACTAAAAACGTAGAAGATGACTATATCTTCTAGAGTGCAAAATCTGAACCAGATCGTATAATTATTACAGCCAGAATCACGAAAACAATTTCACTCTTTCTCGCTCTGTCTCACTCTAACACACAGGTTTCATGGTCGGTTTTGCCAATTGCAAAATATGAGTTCAAGGATCTCAGAACCTATAAAAGCCAGAGCAACCAAATTTGGTATCCACACTCCTGTGATATCGGACCTTGACCGTTTCCTGTCCAAATTTCGCCACACCCCCTTCCGCCCCCGCAAAGGACGAAAATCTGAGGCAACCACAAATCTCAGAGACTATTAAGGCTAGAGTAACCAAATTTGGTGCACACACTCCTTTAAGATGTCACTATAAAACGTATATCTCAGAATTTCGCCCCACCCCCATCCGCCCCCACAAAGGACGAAAATCTGTTGCATCCACAATATTGCAGATTTGAGAAAACTAAAAACGCAGAATCATAGATAATGACCATATCTATTAGATTGCTGAATCTGGATCAGATCAGATCATTTTTATAGCCAAAAGGAACAAATCAATTTGCAGTGGCTACGCAGCGCCCGACGTCACGCTCAGACTGATTTTCTGTCTCTCTCGCACGCACTCTTTGTCGTGTCGTTAAATATTAGCGGCGTCTGCCGGAGGAGAGCCATACTGACTTAGCATCGGGTATAACCGTAGAGTTGCGGTGTCCGCAGCAACTCACAACGTTCCCCCTCGTTTTGTCTCGCTTTCGCTCTTCACCGTTGCTTATCGTTGTTCTTTTGTTTGGCGCGCTTGATCCAAACCAAACACCAAGTGACGCGCTACCCTGTTTTCGTCGGGTATATTCGTTTGGTGTCAGTAGGATCCAACTATCAATTAAGACAAAGTCGTGCCTCGCAAATCAATTTAGCGTCGATCGTTGTCGGTGCATACGTATACACAACATTCATTATTCAGAACTGCAGCGGTGAAATTTTTCGTTTTCGCTTGTCACCAGTGCAGTTCGTTGGTATTTTTGTGTGGTTTTCGTGTACGCGCCAGCCAAGCGACGCTCTACCCTAAATTTTTCGGGTATATTGGTTTTTCACCTCGTTTGGGTACAATTACCCATTATTTCATTGAGTGCCTCGGCATTAAATACGATTATTAAAAACGATCTTTCGCCTTCAGTTGCTTGCATTGAGAATCAATATGACCTCAAAAGCCAACAATATCGTCCTTGAAGAGCTGAAGAAAAAGCGCAGTTGCCGTGTCAAAGGCATTCGTTTATTAGCGGACCGTTTAGAAGCGGGGGATATTCCGCTGGTATTGACGGAGCTCGAGTGCAGACTCGAAACGCTGATGCGTAGCATTGACACGGCACGCGAACTTCAAGAGAAGATTGAAGATATAGACATTGACGATGAATTTGGAGTCGAGTTGGAAGAACTCTCAATTGTCACAAAGGCAAAATTAATGTCTCTCATTTGCGCATTAAAGACAGCTGATGAGACAATACCGGCAGTACCAGCTTATGGTGGCCCAACTCGTGCTCGCCTTCCGAAGTTAGCTCTGCCGCAGTTCAGCGGCAACTTTTCGGACTTTAAAAACTTCATAGGTTTATTTGAGACTCTAGTTCATAATGACCAAAGCATTCCAATTATCGAAAAGTTCAACCATTTGCTTTCGTGTCTCTCCGGTGAAGCGTTGGGAACAGTTCGGGCTTTCCAAGTAACCGAGACCAACTACGAGAAAGCAATGGCTAGCTTAAAACGGGTCTACGATAATGATTGTCTGATCTTTAAAAATCACATTGATGCCCTATTTAATCTTCCCAAAATGACCCAGCAATCAGCATCGTCCTTAAGGAACCATATCGATACCGCCTCATCCATATATGGTTCGTTGTTGTCGATAGGCGATGATAAAAAGATCTCGAATGCGATGATTATTCATCTCGTCTTGAGCAGAGTCGATCCGGTGACCAAAGAGAAATGGGAAGAACAGCTCGATTATGACAAACTGCCACTTTGGACGGACTGTGAAAAGTTGCTTAATCGCAGACATCAGCATCTTTCGGCCGAAAATTCGGACAAACCAAAGCAGGAGCAGAAAGCTGTGCCAAGCAAGCCGCATAATCGGAGCTCATTCGCGTGTTCCACCGCGAATACCAAAAATCAACAATGCAGCTACTGCAATGCGAAAGGCCATTTGTTGACAGATTGCAGTCCATTTGGTCGGCTAGCAGTAATGCAAAGGTTCGAATTCGCAAAAACTGCATCCTTGTGCATCAATTGTCTGCAGCCAGGCCACTCTGTAGTACGATGCAAAGCTAAGAAGTGTCGAGTGTGTGGCTGCTCACACCATACCTTATTGCATAGGTACACAGTGGCGAATAAAAGTCTAGCGTTACCATCACCCCCAGAGAATTCTTCTCCTCCTCCCAATCAGAATCAACCTTCCACTTCGCATGCTCTCCATGCGACAGCTATGGATAGAGTTATTCTGGCTACGTCGATCGTAAGCGTCCGAACAAATAATGGTGAACATGTTTTGGCCCGAGCTCTGCTTGACTCGGGGTCTCAAACCAATTTTATAACTGAGGACTTAGCACAGCGCTTACAGATCCGTAGGGAGGAGTCGTGTATCAACTTGCTTGGTATTGGTGAATCCAATTCACAAGTCAAGAAAAAGATACACACGGTGGTGAAGTCGCGAATTACTGGTAGTGAGTTTTCGGTTGATTTCTGGATTCTAAGGTCCATTTCGGGGTATCACCCTGATCAGACACTTAACGTGAGTGACTGGAAAATCCCGAAGAACTTACCACTTGCAGACCCATATTTCTTCAAGCCACAGAAGATAGATATGTTGATAGGTGCAGAAACATTTTTCGAACTTCTATCTGTTGGTCAGATTCGACAAGCTCCTGACTATCTAACTCTGCAGAAAACGCTTCTCGGCTGGATTGTGTCGGGCAGATACACTCCAAAGGTGACTGCCACCCAAGAAGCTAGGAATTGTTTGAGTTGTCGAGAAGAGTCAGTGATCCACATCGACAATACATTACAAAAGTTTTGGTCACTGGAAGAATTGCCGTCTTCTAAAAAGTCTTTATCTCCTGAACACAAGTTATGTGAAAAGCATTATAGAAGGACTACTCAGGTCGTGCCTTCAGGTCGGTTTGAAGTAAGACTGCCGTTCAAATCAGATCCCAGTATCTTAGGCAACTCCTTTGAAGTGGCTAAACGGCGGTTTTTATCGCTTGAAAAAAGATTGTCTCGTGACCCCGAGTTGCAGAAAATGTACTTGGAGTTCATGGAAGAGTACCTCTCCTTGGGTCACATGTCTACCACAGACAACACAATCCCCAAAACTCCACATTATTTCATTCCACATCAGTGTGTGTTGAGGCCTCAAAGCACGTCGACCAAGCTCCGCGTCGTTTTCGATGCGTCTTGTAAAACGTCCTCTCAGGTGGCTTTGAACGACATATTGATGGTCGGTCCTACGATACAGGATGAGCTGTATTCGACATTGCTCCGATTCAGACTACACAGGTACGCCTTGACAGCCGATGTTAAGAAGATGTATCGCCAAGTCTGGGTCGCTGATGCGGATAGACAATTCCAGCTCATAGTGTGGAGAAGAGACCCGTCTGAGTCCTTGAGAATATACCAGCTCAACACCGTAACATATGGGACTGGACCAGCCCCATTTTTGGCAATTCGGTGTTTGAAGAGGTTGAGTGAGTCTGCAAAACTCTCGTTCCCTAAAGCTGCTGAAGTTATTGACTCCGACTTCTATGTCGATGACATGTTGACTGGTGCTGGTTGCGTAGAGGAGTTAAAGACAATTAAGTCTGATGTGGCTCAGGTTCTTCAAACCGCTGGGTTTGAATTGACTAAATGGTTTTCGAACTCACCTGAGGTCACCGCATCCGAGAGCACAGTTAAACCGATAACGATCTCGGACTCAGAGTCAACTAAGGCGTTAGGAATATCGTGGCTGCCACACGAAGACGTCTTTAAGTTCCAAATTGACACGTCAGTTATGGGTCTCCGAGCGACAAAACGGAACATCTTATCGGTGACATCAAAGCTGTTTGACCCCCTTGGCTTGTTAAGTCCTTTAGTAATTAAGGGAAAGATCCTACTGCAGGAGCTTTGGCTCAACAAGCTAGATTGGGATGAGTCAATTCCAATGAACTTGGAAACAGCATGGAACTTATTAAAAGAATCCTTGGGTCAGTTGGAGAAGATTACCATACCTCGATTTGTGCATACTGATCCCATGTCACCGATTCAAGTACATGCCTTTGCCGACGCATCCATGAGAGCTTATGGAGCCTGCGTCTATATCCGTAGAAAGACTGCAGAAGGTTTCAAGGTCTCCTTGTTGACTGCAAAGTCGAAAGTAGCGCCACTCAAGACGAAAACGCTCCCAAGGCTTGAGTTATGTGCCGCTCACCTTCTAGCAGACCTTTGTCACCGAATCAAATCACTGCTCAAGGTTCCAATTGATAAAATGATATTCTGGTCAGATTCAGAAGTTACTCTTCATTGGATCAGATCCCACCCTTCGTCGTTGTCAACATTCGTTGCGAACCGAGTAGCGGAGATTCAAGAGTGGTCAAGTGAAGCTACGTGGCGGCATGTGCCAACAAAACAGAACCCAGCAGACATAGTTTCGAGAGGTTGTGACGTAGAGGAAATCGTGCAGTCGATCTGGTTTGGTGGACCAGAGTTCTTAAAGTTTGAAGAAGAGAGCTGGCCCAGAAATCCACACTTCGAGCTTTCCGAAGAAGAGATACAGATGGAAAGTCGGAAGAAATCGATCGGACTGACCGTCGCGGCCAAGCCAAATTACTTAGTGGATGTAATCGAGGGATACTCGTCACACCTCAAACTGCTAAGAGTGTTCGTTTTCGTGTTCCGCTTCATCCGAAAATGCAAAGACAAAAGTCTCAACTTTGGAAAAATTCCGTCATCCGTAGAATACGACGAGGCGTTTCTAAAAATAGTCGAAATAACACAGAAAAATGAGTCTCAAGAAGACGTTGAAAGGGTTCGTAAAGGCACCAAGTTAGGCCCCAGTCTTCAGCGCTTGAATCCCTTCATCCATGAAGAGGCTGGGACATGGTGCTCTTTTTCGTTGTTGCGAGTTGGGGGGCGACTAGTTAACGCTCCTATGTCATATAATGCCAAGTTTCCTTTGTTATTGACAAAACGCTCGCAGTTTGTGCAGACATACGTTCGCTATCTGCATCAAACGAATTTTCATGCCGGCCCACGAGCACTCGTGAGTATCCTTAGACAGCGCATTTGGATAGTGAATGCTCAGGCGGTCTGCAGGGCGACAGTTAGGTCGTGTATTCGTTGCTTTAAATGCAAACCGCTACTCCAGACCCAAATGATGGGCAACTTACCCGCAGACCGGCTCCGTGCTCTCCGCCCATTTTCAGTATGTGGCGTTGATTTTTGTGGCCCAGTCTATACGACTCTGAAAATTCGTGGAAGGTCCCCCCTTATAAGTCCTACAAGTCGTCAAATCGGAGACAATTTCTAAATGAACCGCCTTGGACGCAAAACAGACAACGCGACAAACTTCGTCGGAGCAAGTTGCCACTTCAGCGAACTGCGGAGGAAGATAGAGGCGGAAGCGGACGCGATACGCGAATTTGCGTCAAGAAGCGGGTGCGAGTTTGCCTTCATACCGCCTCGAGCACCGCACATGGGCGGACTTTGGGAGGCCGGTGTGAAGTCTGCCAAGGGCCTACTCCTACGGGCAGTCGGAAGCGCTCTCCTCACCGCAGAGGAGCTGGAGACCGTGCTGGTCGGGATCGAGGCGGTACTCAACTCGCGCCCGCTAGGACCCCTAAGCACAGACCCAAGCGACGGAGACGCGCTGACTCCCGGGCACCTGCTGACAGGCGGGCGGCTCATCGCACCCCCAGCACCCAGGACCCCGGACCAGGAGGGTCTGAGCTGCTTAAAGCGATGGCGGCTTGTCTCGTCAGCCAGGCAAATGTTCTGGCAGCGATGGTCCCGGGAGTATGTGCTGGGATTACAAATAAGATGCAAGTGGCACCAGGAGGAGCCAAACATAGTAACCTAGTAATCGTCGCCGAGGACAACCTGCCCCCTCAACAGTGGCTCCTCGGAAGGGTGGTCGGAACAACCGTCGGGCAGGACGGAAGGGTCAGAGTGGTCGAGCTAAGGACGAGCAGCGGAGCCACGTTCAGGGGGCCGATACACAAATTGGCGCTTCTGCCAATGGTTTGAAGCCTTCCAGGCCTTCAACGGGGCCGGTGTAGCGCCATTTGAATAATAATAATTGTTATTAGGATAGTATTTCATGAAGTCTAGTGTAAGTTAGGCTAGGGCAAAGCGGGAGCGCAATAAAAGCTCGCTCTCTCGCTCTTGGCGAATTCGCCCCGCTTTGCCACCGTAGGTAAGGTAGGCATAGAAGAAATTGTTTTAATATATGAAAGAAGTCGAGAAAAATCCATGAAATCGAACGCACGAAGCCCTTTTCTTTCGTCGTATTAAAATAAACGAGGGGGAACGTTGTGAGTTGCTTCGGAGACCGCAACTCTACGGTTATACCCGATACTAAGTCAGTATGGCTCTCCTCCAGCAGGCGGCGTCTAATATTAAACGACACGACAAAGAGTGCGTGCGAGAAAGACAGAAAATCAGTCTGAGCGTGACGTCGGGCGCTGCGTAGCCAATGCAAATTGATTTGTTCCTTTTGGCTACAAAAATGATCTGATCTGATCCAGATTCAGCAATCTGATAGATATGGTCGTTATCTATGATTCTGCGTTTTTAGTTTTCTCAAATCTGCAATATTGTGGATGCAACAGATTTTCGTCCTTTGTGGGGGCGGAAGGGGGTGGGGCGAAATTTTGAGATATACGTTTTATAGTGAGATCTAACAGGAGTGCGGATACTAAATTTGGTTACTCTAGCCTTAATACTCTCTGAGATTTGTGAATATCCCCAGATTTGCATCCTTTGCGGGGGCGGAAGGGGGTGTGGCGAAATTTTGAAACAAACTCGTCTCGGTCTGATATATTAGGAGTGTGGATACCAAATTTGGTTACTCTAGCTTTAATAGTCTCTGAGATTTGTGAATATCCCCAGATTTGCATCCTTTGCGGGGGCGGAAGGGGGTGTGGCGAAATTTTGAAACAAACTCGTCTCGGTCCGATATATTAGGAGTGTGGATACCAAATTTGGTTGCACTAGCTTTTATAGTCTCTGAGATCTAGGCGCTAATGTTTTACTCCAAGCAAAGCCGCCTATGCTACGTGTGTGTTAGAGAGAGACAGGGCGAGAAAAAATGAAATTGTTTTCTTGATGCTGGCTATAATAATAATACGATCCAATTCAGATTCCGCAGTCTAAAAGATATGGTCATTCTCTACGATTCTGCGTTTTTGGTTTTCTCGTATTTTTAAAATTGTGGATGCCACAGATTTTCGCCCTTTGTGGGGGCGGAAGTGGGAGGGGCAAAGTTTTGAAATAGTTTTGTAGCAGTGACATATCACAGAAGTCTGGATCCAAAACATCGTTGCTCTAGCTCTTATAGTCGTTGAGCATTAGGCGCTGAAGGGGACGGACAGACGGAAAGACGGACGGACGGACAGACAGACAGGGCTCAATCGACTCGGCTATTGATGCTGATCAAGAATATATATACTTTATAGGGTCGGAAACGATTCCTTCTGGACGTTACACACATCCACTTTTACCACAAATCTAAAATACCCCAATACTCATTTTGAGTATCGGGTATAAAAATTGCAGTCACCCAAGAAATTTCGGTATTGTTATTTAGAAAAACTATTCTAAAATTACACACATTTTTAGCAATATAATGTAGGCCGTCTAACCTGAAAATGGCGAAAGAAGCGAAAATTATTGACATTTTTGAGTTTGAAAATATTTTTAATGAGCTGCATTTGAGAGATACTTTAACCCATGAACTGCAGCTGCCTTAAACTTAAATTTGGAAGTGGATAAATCTATATAATCCGAATGGGGTTGACACCTGGAGAAAACTAAGGAAATATTTATATATTCCGTAGATTTATTTACAGTTTTTTTTTATGGAATAATAATAGAATTATCTATTTTTATTATTAATTACTCAAATATTTATGAAGTTCAATTTAAATTGTTTTGATCAAAATTATCGTATTATATGTGTTAAGGCAAATCAGTTGCCTGCATATATATATATAGCTATAATTATCTGTCTGTCTGATTCCAGTGTATCAGTAAAACATTCAGAAATCGTGCCTAACGGCAGGCTAATTTGCACAACCATTTTTGGCGCCCCCGGGTGGACACTGATTTTCTGGATTGGACAGAAGTTGGATTGGATTAATCTTGGCGCTTCGTTGGATATCCCCATTGGATATCATCCCTCGCTCGTTGCTGTTGCTGGGCCTGCAGTTGTCATTGGTGGCCCGCTGGACTTCAAACTTAGCTACTCTTGAGAGCTGCTCGTGGGTATTCCTGGTTGGTATGAACTTGTGGGAGGGAATGCATCGGTGTTCAAACAACCCTCAACCAGTGCCACAGGTAAATCAAAGTGCCCAATTGTTTCATCAAAAAATATAAATAACTACGTATAACGAGGGGGAACGTTGTGAGTTGCTGCGGACACCGCAACTCTACAGTTATACCCGATACTAGGTCAGTATGGCTCTCCTCCGGCAGACGCCGCTAATATTAAACGACACGACAAAGAGTGCGTGCGAGAGAGACAGAAAATCAGTCGGAGCGTGACGTCGGGCGCTGCGTATTTGTTTCCTTTCGCTATAAAAATGATCTGCTCTGATCCAGATTCAGCAACCTGATAGATATGGTCATTATCTATGATTCTGCGTTTTTAGTTTTCTCGAATCTGCAATATTGTGGATGCAACAGATTTTCGTCCTTTGTGTGGGCGGAAGGGGTGGGGCGAAATTTTGAGATATACGTTTTATAGTGAGATCTAACAGGAGTACGGATACTAAATTTGGTTACTCTAGCCTTAATACTCTCTGAGATTTGTGAATATCCCCAGATTTGCATCCTTTGCGGGGGCGGAAGGGGGTGTGGCGAAATTTTGAAACAAACTCGTCTCGGTCTGATATATTAGGAGTGTGGATACCAAATTTGGTTGCTCTAGCTTTTATAGTCTCTGAGATCTAGGCGCTAATGTTTTACTCTAAGCAAAGCCGCCTATGCTACGTGTGTGTTAGAGAGAGACAGGGCGAGAAAAAATGAAATTGTTTTCTTGATGCTGGCAATAATAATAATACGATCCAATTCAGATTCCGCAGTCTAAAAGATATGGTCATTCTCTACGATTCTGCGTTTTTGGTTTTATCGTATCTTTAAAAATGTGGATGCCACAGATTTTCGTCCTTTGTGGGGCGGAAGTGGGCGGGGCAAAGTTTTGAAATAATTTTGTAGCAGTGACATATCACAGAAGTCTGGATCCAAAACATCGTTGCTCTAGCTCTTATAGTCTTTGAGCATTAGGCGCTGAAGGGGACGGACAGACGGACAGACGGACGAACAGACAGACAGGGCTCAATCGACTCGGCTATTGATGCTGATCAAGAATATATATACTTTATAGGGTCGGAAACGATTCCTTCTGGACGTTACACACATCCACTTTTACCACAAATCTAATATACCCCAATACTCATTTTGAGTATCGGGTATAATAAAAAACGAGGGGGAACGTTGTGAGTTGCTGCGGACACCGCAACTCTACAGTTATACCCGATACTAAGTCAGTATGGCTCTCCTCCTGCAGACGCCGCTAATATTTAACGACACGACAAAGAGTGCGTGCGAGAGAGACAGAAAATCAGTCTGAGCGTGACGTCGGGCGCTGCGTAGCCACTGCAAATTGATTTGTTCCTTTTGGCTATAAAAATGATCTGATCTGATCCAGATTCAGCAATCTAATAGATATGGTCATTATCTATGATTCTGCGTTTTTAGTTTTCTCAAATCTGCAATATTGTGGATGCAACAGATTTGCGTCCTTTGTGGGGGCGGACGGGGGTGGGGCGAAATTCTGAGATATACGTTTTATAGTGACATCTTAAAGGAGTGTGTGCACCAAATTTGGTTACTCTAGCCTTAATAGTCTCTGAGATTTGTGGTTGCCTCAGATTTTCGTCCTTTGCGGGGGCGGAAGGGGGTGTGGCGAATTTTGGACAGGAAACGGTCAAGGTCCGATATCACAGGAGTGTGGATACCAAATTTGGTTGCTCTGGCTTTTATAGGTTCTGAGATCCTTGAACTCATATTTTGCAATTGGCAAAACCGACCATGAAACCTGTGTGTTAGAGTGAGACAGAGCGAGAAAGAGTGAAATTGTTTTCGTGATTCTGGCTGTAATAATTTTACGATCTGGTTCAGATTTTGCACTCTAGAAGATATAGTCATCTTCTACGATTCTGCGTTTTTAGTTTTCTCGTATCGTCGAAATTGTGGATGCCACAGATTTTCGCCCTTTGTGGGGGCGGAAGTGGGCGGCGCAAAGTTTTGAAATATTTTTGGAGCAGTGACATATCACAGAAGTCTGGATCCAAAACATCGTTGCTCTAGCTCTTATAGTCGTTGAGCATTAGGCGCTGAAGGGGACGGACAGACGGAAAGACGGACGGACGGACAGACAGACAGGGCTCAATCGACTCGGCTATTGATGCTGATCAAGAATATATATACTTTATAGGGTCGGAAACGATTCCTTCTGGACGTTACACACATCCACTTTTACCACAAATCTAAAATACCCCAATACTCATTTTGAGTATCGGGTATAAAAATTGCAGTCACCCAAGAAATTTCGGTATTGTTATTTAGAAAAACTATTCTAAAATTACACACATTTTTAGCAATATAATGTAGGCCGTCTAACCTGAAAATGGCGAAAGAAGCGAAAATTATTGACATTTTTGAGTTTGAAAATATTTTTAATGAGCTGCATTTGAGAGATACTTTAACCCATGAACTGCAGCTGCCTTAAACTTAAATTTGGAAGTGGATAAATCTATATAATCCGAATGGGGTTGACACCTGGAGAAAACTAAGGAAATATTTATATATTCCGTAGATTTATTTACAGTTTTTTTTTATGGAATAATAATAGAATTATCTATTTTTATTATTAATTACTCAAATATTTATGAAGTTCAATTTAAATTGTTTTGATCAAAATTATCGTATTATATGTGTTAAGGCAAATCAGTTGCCTGCATATATATATAGCTATAATTATCTGTCTGTCTGATTCCAGTGTATCAGTAAAACATTCAGAAATCGTGCCTAACGGCAGGCTAATTTGCACAACCATTTTTGGCGCCCCCGGGTGGACACTGATTTTCTGGATTGGACAGAAGTTGGATTGGATTAATCTTGGCGCTTCGTTGGATATCCCCATTGGATATCATCCCTCGCTCGTTGCTGTTGCTGTTCCTGCAGTTGTCATTGGTGGCCCGCTGGACTTCAAACTTAGCTACTCTTGAGAGCTGCTCGTGGGTATTCCTGGTTGGTATGAACTTGTGGGAGGGAATGCATCGGTGTTCAAACAACCCTCAACCAGTGCCACAGGTAAATCAAAGTGCCCAATTGTTTCATCAAAAAATATAAATAACTACGTATAAAAAAGGCCTGTGAATAAATTATTCAATAAAAGTGATTCGGCCAGGTATCTGTACGTACACACATTCAAAGTTATTTGATTATACAGTGAGTGATCACTGTACTTGTGGTCAACGACATTTCCAAAAAGAGCCGACAAGCAAAGGAGAAACGGCAATAGTTTCGCGCGCAAGCTCTAACCGCTGCGCATCATTCCCCCCTCGCCCGTCTTCGTCATAAATTTTCGTTTCTGCTTTGCGCGAACGGTTCTTGCTGGACGCTCTTCGTTTTACAGCGTAGCTGCACTTTCGTGCTCTCTCATTCAGCGCTCGCTTGCTCTTTATCGTTTCGTGTTCTCTCCTTGTCTCCATGTAGCACTCACATACATTACACATACCATTACTTGTGGTTTAGTCGGTCGGTCGCTAAAGCAGCATTCGCATATACGCGCATTTAAGTTGCGTTTCGGTGAACTACAAGCTCGACTTGAAATCGAAAGCGTTGGCTTGTTGGCATTTTGGCGATCATCTCTCTCTCGTAGTCTCTAGCACGGTAACAGCATTAGGCTGTTAGCAGGCAGAAAAAATTTGTGAGTGTAATTGCTGAGTGTGACAGTGGGACAAGTGCCATTTTTGAGAAACAAAAATTTTATAGAACTAAAATGCCTGGAAAACGGCGAGGAATGTCTAGACAATCGGCAGAGGTTGACGATGTGGAGTCGTTAGACACTCTTCGCAAGCTGAGTGCAGTTAAGAAAGATATCAATCGTACATGGAGCGTTCTTAAAGATAAACAGTCTTCCTTTTCAAAGGCACAATTGGAGTGCCGCATAGAAATATTAGAGTCATACATTGAACGGGCTTTCCAATTACAAGTAGAAATTGAGGATGTCAACCCAGATTTAGCTTCTCGAGCCGAGCTTGAGGATTTATGTATTGAGGCTAAATCCACGCTCAAGTCCATGTCTGCTAAATTTGAGCAACGGACAGCAAATGAGTCGGTATTAAATACGACAATTGCTACAAATAGACATTTGCCGCCAGTAAAATTGCCCAAATTCAGTGGCGATTATACCGAGTATAAAAATTGTATCGGCCTATTTAGTAGCATAGTGGATAGCGATCCCACATTAAGCAATGTGGAGAAATTTAATCATTTATTGACTTGCTTAGAGAAAGAAGCGCTAGGAGTAGTACAGGCTTATCCAGTGACCGAACAAAACTATCCGAAGGCCCTTAGTGCCTTAATGAAGGTATACGATAATGATTGTTTAATATTCTTAAATAGTATAGCCCGTCTGTTCGAGTTGCAAAGCATGCAAGGTCCGTCTGCATCTGGGCTTAGATCCCTTCTTGACACAGCTTCCGCTATTTACGAGTCGCTATTGTCTGTAGGAGATTATAAACAAATTTCGGATGCTTTACTGATACACATTGTCATGTCCAAGGTAGATCAAAAAACCCGCTTTCGATGGGAAGAGAATCTGGATTATCAATCCATTCCATATTGGACAGACTGTGTATCTTCGCTTAACAAACGCTACCAACATTTATCTGCAGAAGAGACGAATTCAGGGCAATCTAGAGGAAACGAGGGGGAACGTTGTGAGTTGCTGCGGACACCGCAACTCTACGGTTATACCCGATGCTAAGTCAGTATGGCTCTCCTCCGGCAGACGCCGCTAATATTTAACGACACGACAAAGAGTGCGTGCGAGAGAGACAGAAAATCAGTCTGAGCGTGACGTCGGGCGCTGCGTAGCCACTGCAAATTGATTTGTTCCTTTTGGCTATAAAAATGATCTGATCTGATCCAGATTCAGCAATCTAATAGATATGGTCATTATCTATGATTCTGCGTTTTTAGTTTTCTCAAATCTGCAATATTGTGGATGCAACAGATTTTCGTCCTTTGTGGGGGCGGATGGGGGTGGGGCGAAATTCTGAGATATACGTTTTATAGTGACATCTTAAAGGAGTGTGTGCACCAAATTTGGTTACTCTAGCCTTAATAGTCTCTGAGATTTGTGGTTGCCTCAGATTTTCGTCCTTTGCGGGGGCGGAAGGGGGTGTGGCGAAATTTGGACAGGAAACGGTCAAGGTCCGATATCACAGGAGTGTGGATACCAAATTTGGTTGCTCTGGCTTTTATAGGTTCTGAGATCCTTGAACTCATATTTTGCAATTGGCAAAACCGACCATGAAACCTGTGTGTTAGAGTGAGACAGAGCGAGAAAGAGTGAAATTGTTTTCGTGATTCTGGCTGTAATAATTATACGATCTGGTTCAGATTTTGCACTCTAGAAGATATAGTCATCTTCTACGATTCTGCGTTTTTAGTGTTCTCGTATCGTCGAAATTGTGGATGCCACAGATTTTCGCCCTTTGTGGGGGCGGAAGTGGGCGGGGCAAAGTTTTGAAATATTTTTGGAGCAGTGACATATCACAGAAGTCTGGATCCAAAACATCGTTGCTCTAGCTCTTATAGTCTTTGAGCATTAGGCGCTGAAGGGGACGGACAGACGGACAGACGGACGAACAGACAGACAGGGCTCAATCGACTCGGCTATTGATGCTGATCAAGAATATATATACTTTATAGGGTCGGAAACGATTCCTTCTGGACGTTACACACATCCACTTTTACCACAAATCTAATATACCCCAATACTCATTTTGAGTATCGGGTATAACGAGGGGGAACGTTGTGAGTTGCTGCGGACACCGCAACTCTACAGTTATACCCGATACTTAGTCAGTATGGCTCTCCTCCGGCAGACGCCGCTAATATTAAACGACACGACAAAGAGTGCGTGCGAGAGAGACAGAAAATCAGTCTGAGCGTGACGTCGGGCGCTGCGTAGCCACTGCAAATTGATTTGTTCCTTTTGGATATAAAAATGATCTGATCTGATCCAGATTCAGCAATCTGATAGATATGGTCGTTATCTATGATTCTGCGTTTTTAGTTTTCTCGAATGTGCAGTATTGTGGATGAAACAGATTATCGTCCTTTGTGGGGGCGGAAGGGGGTGGGGCGAAATTCTGAGATATACGTTTTATAGTGAGGTCTAACAGGACTGCGGATACAAAATTTGGTTACTCTAGTCTTAATAGTCTCTGAGATTTGTGGTTGCCCCAGATTTTCGTCCTTTGCGGGGGCGGAAGGGGGTGCGGCGAAATTTTGACACGAAACGGTCAAGGTCCGATATCACAGGAGTGTGGATACCAAATTTGGTTGCTCTAGCTCTTATGGGTTCTGAGATCCTTGAACTCATATTTTGCAATTGGCAAAACCGACCATGAAACCTGTGTGTTAGAGTGAGACAGAGCGAGAAAGAGTGAAATTGTTTTCGTGATTCTGGCTATAATAATAATACGATCTGCATCAGATTTTGCACTCTGTAAGATATAGTCATCTTCTACGATTCTGCGTTTTTAGTTTTCTCGTATCGTCGAAATTGTGTATGCCACAGATTTTCGCCTTTTGTGGGGGCGGAAGTGGGCGGGGCACAGTTTTGAAACATTCCTGTAGCAGTGACATATCACAGAAGTCTGGATCCAAAACATCGTTCCTCTAGCTCTTATAGTCTTTGAGCATTAGGCGCTGAAGGGGACGGACAGACGGACAGACGGACGGACGGACAGACGGACAGACGGACAGACAGACATGGCTCAATCGACTCGGCTATTGATGCTGATCAAGAATATATATACTTTATGGGGTCGGAAACGATTCCTTCTGGACGTTACACACATACACTTTTACCACAAATCTAATATACCCCAATACTCATTTTGAGTATCGGGTATAAAAAAGGCCTGTGAATAAATTATTCAATAAAAGTGATTCGGCCAGGTATCTGTACGTACACACATTCAAAGTTATTTGATTATACAGTGAGTGATCACTGTACTTGTGGTCAACGACATTTCCAAAAAGAGCCGACAAGCAAAGGAGAAACGGCAATAGTTTCGCGCGCAAGCTCTAACCGCTGCGCATCATTCCCCCCTCGCCCGTCTTCGTCATAAATTTTCGTTTCTGCTTTGCGCGAACGGTTCTTGCTGGACGCTCTTCGTTTTACAGCGCAGCTGCACTTTTGTGCTCTCTCATTCAGCGCTCGCTTGCTCTTTATCGTTTCGTGCTCTCTCCTTGTCTCCATGTAGCACTCACATACATTACACATACCATTACTTGTGGTTTAGTCGGTCGGTCGCTAAAGCAGCATACGCATATACGCGCATTTAAGTTGCGTTTCGGTGAACTACAAGCTCGACTTGAAATCGAAAGCGTTGGCTTGTAGGCATTTTGGCGATCATCTCTCTCTCTCTCTCGTAGTCTCTAGCACGGTAACAGCATTGGGCTGTTAGCAGGCAGAAAAAATTTGTGAGTGTAATTGCTGAGTGTGACAGTGGGACAAGTGCCATTTTTGAGAAACAAAAATTTTATAGAACTAAAATGCCTGGAAAACGGCGAGGAATGTCTAGACAATCGGCAGAGGTTGACGATGTGGAGTCGTTAGACACTCTTCGCAAGCTGAGTGCAGTTAAGAAAGATATCAATCGTACATGGAGCGTTCTTAAAGATAAACAGTCTTCCTTTTCAAAGGCACAATTGGAGTGCCGCATAGAAATATTAGAGTCATACATTGAACGGGCTTTCCAATTACAAGTAGAAATTGAGGATGTCAACCCAGATTTAGCTTCTCGAGCCGAGCTTGAGGATTTATGTATTGAGGCTAAATCCACGCTCAAGTCCATGTCTGCTAAATTTGAGCAACGGACAGCAAATGAGTCGGTATTAAATACGACAATTGCTACAAATAGACATTTGCCGCCAGTAAAATTGCCCAAATTCAGTGGCGATTATACCGAGTATAAAAATTGTATCGGCCTATTTAGTAGCATAGTGGATAGCGATCCCACATTAAGCAATGTGGAGAAATTTAATCATTTATTGACTTGCTTAGAGAAAGAAGCGCTAGGAGTAGTACAGGCTTATCCAGTGACCGAACAAAACTATCCGAAGGCCCTTAGTGCCTTAATGAAGGTATACGATAATGATTGTTTAATATTCTTAAATAGTATAGCCCGTCTGTTCGAGTTGCAAAGCATGCAAGGTCCGTCTGCATCTGGGCTTAGATCCCTTCTTGACACAGCTTCCGCTATTTACGAGTCGCTATTGTCTGTAAACAAATTTCGGATGCTTTACTGATACACATTGTCATGTCCAAGGTAGATCAAAAAACCCGCTTTCGATGGGAAGAGAATCTGGATTATCAATCCATTCCATATTGGACAGACTGTGTATCTTCGCTTAACAAACGCTACCAACATTTATCTGCAGAAGAGACGAATTCAGGGCAATCTAGAGGAAACGAGGGGGAACGTTGTGAGTTGCTGCGGACACCGCAACTCTACGGTTATACCCGATACTAAGTCAGTATGGCTCTCCTCCGGCAGACGCCGCTAATATTTAGCGACACGACAAAGAGTGCGTGCGAGAGAGACAGAAAATCAGTCTGAGCGTGACGTCGGGCGCTGCGTAGCCACTGCAAATTGATTTGTTCCTTTTGGCTATAAAAATGATCTGATCTGATCCAGATTCAGCAATCTAATAGATATGGTCGGTATCTATGATTCTGCGTTTTTAGTTTTCTCAAATCTGCAATATTGTGGATGCAACAGATTTTCGTCCTTTGTGGGGGCGGATGGGGGTGGGGCGAAATTCTGAGATATACGTTTTATAGTGACATCTTAAAGGAGTGTGTGTACCAAATTTGGTTACTCTAGCCTTAATAGTCTCTGAGATTTGTGGTTGCCTCAGATTTTCGTCCTTTGCGGGGGCGGAAGGGGGTGTGGCGAAATTTGGACATGAAACGGTCAAGGTCCGATATCACAGGAGTGTGGATACCAAATTTGGTTGCTCTAGCTCTTATGGGTTCTCAGATCCTTGAACTCATATTTTGCAATTGGCAAAACCGACCATGAAACCTGTGTGTTAGAGTGAGACAGAGCGAGAAAGAGTGAAATTGTTTTCGTGATTCTGGCTGTAATAATTATACGATCTGGTTCAGATTTTGCACTCTAGAAGATATAGTCATCTTCTACGATTCTGCGTTTTTAGTTTTCTCGTATCGTCGAAATTGTGGATGCCACAGATTTTCGCCCTTTGTGGGGGCGGAAGTGGGCGGGGCAAAGTTTTGAAATATTTTTGGAGCAGTGACATATCACAGAAGTCTGGATCCAAAACATCGTTGCTCTAGCTCTTATAGTCTTTGAGCATTAGGCGCTGAAGGGGACGGACAGACGGACAGACGGACGGACGGACAGACAGACAGGGCTCAATCGACTCGGCTATTGAAGTTGATCAAGAATATATATACTTTATGGGGTCGGAAACGATTCCTTCTGGACGTTACACACATCCACTTTCACCACAAATCTAATATACCCCAATACTCATTTTGAGTATCGGGTATAAAAAGACAAGTCAGGATTCAAAGAACAAGCAATCTGGAAAGACTTCGTTGACTGTGGCTCAGGCCAAACCTTCTCAAGATCAGAAATGTTCATTTTGCAAGGCAACTGATCATTTCATCACTTCTTGCTCGGATTTCGCTGCAGCTTCAGTCGCAACCCGCTTCCAATTTGCAAAGGGAGTTCCGCTATGCATTAATTGCCTACACAAAGGACACATTGTGTCAAAGTGCAAATCGTCACATTGCAGAGTCTGTTCCAAACCGCATCATACTTTGTTACATCGTTGCACAACTGACTCAACCACAAGTCAAGCTGCGTTGGACAATCCGCCTGCAATTCTAAACGCACGTCCACTAGTTTCGAATCATGCAATGGCACGCGACAATGACCAAGTACTTTTAGCCACAGCAGTTGTTGACATTAAAGGCAGCTCAAGCCAACATCAGCCAGCCAGAGTATTGTTGGACTCTGGTTCTCAAGTGAATTTTATAACCGATGAATTGGCAAAAAGTCTGCAGTTAAAGAGAACTAGAAAGCATATTAGTTTGTTAGGTATTGGAAAATCCAGCTTATCGGCACACCAAGTTGTGCAAACCACAATCTGCTCTCGCATACACCCATTCGAAATGGTGGCAGATTTCGTGATTTTAAAATCGATTTCCTCGTACCATCCAGAAAAGGCGGTTCCGCCTGATTCCTTAATGGATGCTACTGAGAGCTATCCACTGGCTGATCCAGTCTTTTACAAGCCACAAAAGGTTGATTTGCTATTAGGTGCAGACGCCTTTTTCGATATCTTAAGTAATGGTCAAGTAAAACAGGGCAGAGAGGCACTAACCTTACAAAACACTGTTTTTGGGTGGGTGGTGTCTGGACGTTGCAAGTCCAAAGGCCCTCAAGCCACATTAACTTGCTCTATGGTGAGCACAGTTCAAGAAGCCTGCCCGCTCGACAGCTTGGTCAAACGTTTCTGGGAGTTGGAAAATGTTCCAAATGCATCCATAGAAAGGCTGTATACCCCCGAAGAAACTATGTGTGAAAAATCCTTTATCGACACTATCACACGTCTACCCTTCGGTCGATTGCAAGTTTCTTTGCCATTTAAGTCTAGCCCGACATCTCTCGGTTCGTCGTTTGAGACAGCCAGAAGACGATTTTTGTCTTTAGAAAGGCGATTATGCCAAAAACCTGCCATAAAATCGATGTTTATGGACTTTATGGAGGAATACTTGTCGTTAGGCCATATGACTGCAATGGAAAACTCAATCCCGGCAGAGCCGCATTGTTTCATCCCGTATCAATGCGTGGAACGACCACAAAGTACATCCACTAAGCTTAGAGTAGTGTTCGATGCGTCGTGCAAAACAACGAGTCAAGTCTCGCTCAATGATTTACTCATGGTTGGAGAAACCATCCAGCCGTGCCTATACGCAACGTTGTTAAGATTTCGGTGTCGCAAATTCGCTCTTACAGCAGACATTACAAAAATGTACCGTCAAGTCGAACTTGATGAGGCGCATCGCAAATTCCAATTAATTATTTGGAGACGTGCAAGTTCGGATCCCTTGCAAGTGTTTCGTCTAAATACGGTAACTTATGGCACGGCCAGCGCACCATTTCTTGCTGTCAGGTGCTTGAAGTATCTAAGCGAAACTCATTTAAATTCGCATCCACTTGGCTCAAAGTCTCTTGCTTCCGATTTCTATGTTGACGATCTTCTTACAGGCGCAGACACGAAATCCGAACTACGGATATTGCGTCAACAGCTAGTTGAAATCCTAGAGCCAGCCGGATTTGTGCTGACGAAGTGGACTGCTAATTGTCAACTAGGTGACAGTCAGAAAGAGAATCTGGTTATTTCGAGTGGAGATCAGCAAGATTGCAAAACTCTTGGACTGATGTGGAACCCACAGGCAGACATTTTCAAGTACTGTCTGAAACCAATAGTCTCGTCCGAAACCACAACCAAGAGAGTAATGTTATCCGTCATAGCCAGTCTTTTCGATCCCTTGGGTCTGCTATGTCCGGTGATTACTAATGCAAAAATCTTCTTGCAGGAAATTTGGCTTTTGAGCGATCCCATTCCCTTAAAGTTGCAACAAAGATGGGAGTCGATGGTTTCGGACATGCAAAGGTTGCATGAAGTCACCATTCCACGTTTTGTAGGAGCTAGCACAAGCACTCGATGTCAAATACATGGGTTTGCAGATGCGTCCACGCGAGCATACGGCTGCTGCATCTACGTTCGTGTGTCCCATTCAAATGGAGTGTCCGTTAACTTATTAACGGCAAAGTCAAGGGTGGCACCCTTAAAGACAAAAACAATCCCATGATTGGAGCTATGTGCCGCTCATCTGTTGGCAAAGTTGTGGGAGGAAGTTCGATCTATTATTGATTGCCCCGTAGAGAAGGTTATATTCAGGCAGGCTCCGTTTTTCATTTACTTTTGCGGATTACGTTTTCAGCCAAAACGTTTCGTTTTCGTTTTAAGGTGTTCCATTTTTCACATATTTTTTTTATCGATATGTTACATTTTGAAGTCCGAATTAAATTGGGCGGGAAACAGCTGTGCTCACCCAGATTTTCTGTTGAGCGCATGTTACAAGCACAGTCTGAGCTGTTACATGCACATTTGTGCTGTTATACGCAAAAATTTAGTAATTGCCAACGTTCCGATAACCAAATCGGAATGCGTCAGCTGCTTACACCAAAACGAAATTTGTTGTTGCTGTGGCCAATTTTTTCCGAGTCAAATTTTAGGTTGGGTTAAAATAAAATTATTTATAAAGAAAGCACAAGTTAAATTACCCTGATATAGGTATCAAGTTTATGTTAATGCATCAATAAGTCATCTATTTTTTTCCTTTTGCAATTAAGGTTCGTTTTGTTGTATAAAAAGCCGTTTACTTTTCATTTCGTCAACGAAAATGTTTTCGTTTTGAAAACGAAGAAATCTTGCGGAATGGGAAAAAGAGAGCCCCAATTTATGTGATTTCAAAAGTAAATCGGAAAACTTTTGTGAATGTGAAAAACGGAGCCTGGCTGATTGTGGTCAGATTCGGAAGTGGTTCTACATTGGCTGCAAACTCATACCTCCCAGTTAACAACATTTGTTTCAAATCGAGTTGCAGAGATACAGGAAATCACTTCGACTGCCTCATGGAGACATGTACCCACCAAAGAAAATCCTGCAGATCCAGTATCTAGGGGATCATCAGTAGCAGTCTTAGATTCACTATTTTGGTTTAACGGCCCGTCATTCCTGCAACAAAATGCCATGGATTGGCCTCAAAATCGTCATTTACGTTTGACAGAAGCGGACGCGTCATTAGAGAAGAAGAAGGTAGCCACTTCGCTTGTCGCGGCCGATGGCGAACACAATCCCATCCTCACCCTAATAGAAAACTCATCATCATATATGAAAGTGGTAGGCACAATTGCATATATCCGCCGGTTCATAAACAAAAGGAAAGGAGTAATTTGGAGTAGTACTTGTCCGTCATCAGAAGAGCTCGGCGCAGCGATTCTAGCAGCAGTTGAAGCGGTTCAAAGAGACGCATTCTCGCAGGAGATTGACAAAATAAAAAAGTCATCAAAGTTGCAGGCATCACTTCAAAAACTAACTCCCTTCATTTCGGAAGAACAAGTGGGTTCATGCTCGTTTTCGTTGGTTCGAGTAGGTGGTCGCCTATTAAACGCTCCTCTAGCCCATAACGCAAAATTTCCACTGTTAATGCCAAAAAATTGTAGATTTGTTACCCTCTATCTTAGCTATTTGCATCGAGCCAATTGTCACGCTGGACCCCGTGCACTAGTGGGATTCCTAAGACAGTCCATGTGGCTGATAAATGCACGAAGAGAGTGCAGTGCCATTGTCCGGAAATGCGTACACTGTTTCCACTACAAGCAGAAGCTTCTCTCACAAATCATGGGAAATCTTCCCATTGGAATTGGAAGTCCATTGGATTGAAGCCTATAGGTTGTCAACGCGGCCGATATTAAGGCAAATCAGTTGCCTGCATATATATATATAGCTATAATTATACCTAAGAGAAATGTATGAAATCACGCTCTTAAATTGTAATGTCATGCGCTCTTATACGTTGCGAACGGAGCCTATGCAAGCAGAAGCCGCTCATGAAGAGGGCGCCGCTTTAGAATAAACTCACTTATAATTGAAAGTCGATTGAGGGCACAAGTGGATCTGTCGGTCTGTCTGATTCCAGTGTATCAGTAAAACATTCAGAATTCGTGCCTAACGGCAGGCTAATTTGCACAACCAATATGTACATATTTTGTAGATTTATTTATAGTACAATGGAATAATAATAAGAATATTATGAATAATAATTATTTATATTTCTACTTAATTTATAATGTTTTGATCAAAATAATATTTCACGTTTTATGGCTATCGATATGTAACGTTATCGCCTGTATGTTAATCGAAATATATCGTAGTCTCCATAAATATTCTCTCAGTGCATTATGCGGCTCTAGGTCTAAGCTTTTATGATGTTTTTGGGGTCTGTGTCCACTTCCACGACGGGGCACATTCAATTTTCAATTGCCACACTTTACTCTCTCAACCTCTCTCTTTCCTGCTCTCTCTCTCTCTTCCCTGCTCACGGCTTTGAGACGGAAATTGAAAACGTTAAGAAAGTTTCAATGTCTGGCATCTCTGGGAAATGTTGCGTTGAAATGTGCCACGATATTGGCCGGTGCACGTTGGGGCTAGCCATTTTGTTGTTTGTCCCCATTTAGTTGTTTGTTTGTTGATTTCCCGCCGGCAGGCGGCATCTTCGCATCTCGGAAATGTTGCACAATTTAAACGAAAAGCGAAATGCGAAAAGGAAAAGCGAAAACGAGGCAACAACAGCCAAAGGGCGGGGATGGGGAGGAGGGTTGCGGGGGAGCATTGCTAACAAGTTGCTGCCTCGATGCCTGTCAGGGCCCGTCTTCTGTCTGTCAGTCGCACAGCCCCACCTACCCCTCAGCACCTGCTACTGTCCCTGCCCCTGCCCCTATGGCTCCTTCTCTTCTGCGGGGTTTGTGGCATTTCTCAAGGGATTTGCAGTCTGGAAAAGTTGGCTTTTCTTTGCATCTAAACTCATACAAATTATTGTCAAAATATAAATTATTTTTATTATAAATTACTGTCCAAATCAAAGGCTATCATTCGGGGCCGCATAGCTGATGGAAATGGGATCTTCGGTGAGGGCACAGGGCAGTAAAACGCATTCTCGCTTGGTCCTTGATGATGGCCATCGCGCAGCCCTACGACTTCACGGATCACAAGTTTTGTGGAGCTGCACAATCTCCTACAAGTGGCCCATGGGCCAAACCATCTTCAAGATATTCCAGAAAATTTTAACGGTATATATTAGCCTTCATTCCAGTCACTCCAACACACAGCCATTGACCATTTTCCAGCCTCAGCCGCGAATCAGACTGAGGAGCGAGGCCTATTGGGGCGCCTCCGAATGTGGCACACGGAGATGCTTCGTTTAAAATTTGTTTATACCCGATACTCAAATTGAGTATTTATTTTCTCCATTGTGGTGGATGTTCATCAAGCAGTTACTTTCGTTAATTTATTGTTTACTTCTTGGCCGCTGCCTTCTTGCCACCCTTGGCCTTCTCGGCACGCAGACGCTCACGGCGATCCTTCTTCAGGATGCGTGGAGTACCGTCGGACTTGGTGCGCTTCTTCAGTGTGTTGAAGGCAATGGTCAGCAGCTTGTTGCGCTGGCGCTTGGCATAACGCAGCTTGAAGCGGTCAAAATCGTTAAATTGTGAGCGCTTGCAAATGTTTTGTGCCTTGACGGACCAGGGGCTGACCTTCCACTGGGCCTTCAGGTCGCTCTCAGTCCAGGCCTTGCGCACAATGCGCGTGGGCGCGGTGAATGGGAACTTAATGCGGTATTTGGTCAGATGCAGATTGTTCAATCTGTATTCCTGACGTGGAACACCGGTCAAAGGACCATCAACCAAAACTCTGTTTTGGTCAATGACGTCGACAATGGCCACCAGGCGACCCTTCAAGGGGCCGGCCGAGGCCTTGGCAATGCGACCAGTTTGTACGAATCTCTCGAAAGGCATGACGCTAACCGGAAAGAAAGAGAGTATTGGGGTATATTAGATTTGTGGTAAAAGTGGATGTGTGTAACGTCCAGAAGGAATCGTTTCCGAACCCATAAAGTATATATATTCTTGATCAACATCAATAGCCGAGTCTATTGAGCCATGTCTGTCCATCCGTCCGTCCGTCTGTCCGTCCCCTTCAGCGCCTAGTGCTCAAAGACTATAAGAGCTAGAGCAACGATGTTTTGGATCCAGACTTCTGTGATATGTCACTGCTACAAAAATATTTCAAAACTTCGCCCCGCCCACTTCCGCCCAACACTTCGTGTCCAAATTTCCCCACACCCCCTTCCGCCCCCGCAAAGGATGAAAATCTGGGGCATCCACAAATCTCAGACTATTAAGGCTAGAGTAACCAAATTTGGTATCCGCACTTCTGTTAGGTCTCAATATAAAACGTATATCTCAAAATTTCGCCCCACCCCTTCCGCCCACACAAAGGACCAAAATCTGTTGCATCCACAATATTGCACATTCGAGAAAACTAAACGCAGAATCATAAATAATGACCATATCTATCAGGTTGCTGAATCTGGATCAGATCGGATCATTTTTGTAGCCAAAAGGAACAAATCAATTTGTAGTGGCTACGCAGCGCCCGACGTCACGCTCAGACTGATTTTCTGTCTCTCTCGCACGCACTCTTTGTCGTGTCGTTTAATATTAGCGGCGTCTGCCGGAGGAGAGCCATACTGACTTAGTATCGGGTATAACCGTAGAGTTGCGGTGGCCGCAGCAACTCACAACGTTCCCCCTCGTTTTGTATGAATTTGTGGTACCAACCAGTGAGACCCAAGAACCTGCGGACTTGTTTCACGGATCGGGGGACCGGAAACTCTTGAATCGCTTGGACCTTCTCCACATCTGTCTGGATAGTTCCGGCCTAGGTATTTGACCTCCTTTAGGCAAAATTTGGACTTCTCCACGTTAATGGTCAGACCGGCTTCGCGTAATCGGGCGGGCAGGACAGTGAGAACTTGAATATGCTGCTCTAATGATTCAGATATCACCAACAAGTCGTCTAGATAAATAAATATCTCATTTCGTAGAGATGGCGGTATCACTTTATCCATCAACTTGGACATCGTTTGGGGTGCATTACACAACCCAAAGGGCATGACCGTGTACTGATACAACGGGCGCCCTGGGATTGTAAACGCCGTTTTTTCACGAGCGCTTACTTCCAGCGGAATTTGCCAATAGGCATCCTTCAAATCGATGCTTGAGATGAACTCAGCTCGAGGAAGCCGACTGAAAATGCCATCGATCAATGGCATGGGATAAGCGTTCTTAACAGTGACTTCGTTAAGTTTCCGGCTGTCGATGCATAATCGCACCTTTCCAGGTTTACGAACGAGGACCACGGGTGACGACCATGCGCTATCTGATTCTTCGATAACTCCAAGAGCTAACATTCGGTCTACCTCCACGTACATCAGCCTTTCTACGGCTGGAGACACGGCATAATGTCGTTGTTTTATTGCCTTAGCGTTGCCCACTTCAATTTCGTGCGACAACCAGCCCGTTTTTTCCAGACCTTGCTTCGCAGAGGAGGGAAATTAGTTGACCGTCTCTGCTAACTGAGCTTGCTGCTGCTTCGACAAACACACATGTAACGTACTATCGAATGTTAAGCCTGACAACTCTGGACTGGATGATTTTTGGGCTAGAAAAGCAGGTAACAAATTAAAACGAGACCAAAAGTCTATGCCTAGATATAGGTCTTGCGCCAAGGATGGGACTACAAACAATTTCAATACTTTCTTCTGGCCTTGAAAACCCACTTCGGTGGTGACCTTGCCAATCATTGGCTGGCTCTGCTCATCCGCCGTCCGTACTTCTGGACGTATTAACGACTGACGCCAATACGTTAGAGCGCTCGTTTTTGACAGTTTGCCGATATTGGAGCAATCGCTTTCGAGATCGAGTCGGTAGTTGAATTCTTTCCCTACTTGGGGTTAAAATACAAGTGTGTGACGGAATGTCTGGGAGTTTTTGTACGTCCGGGAGTAATGGAACTGTCGAAACGTCCATTAAATGGTGTTCGTTGCTTTCGAACTGTTTGGTTTGCGTGCACCTGTCGATTGTGCACGGCTTGACGAGTTTTTTGAATCGTTGCACCTAGAGCACGACGGTTTATACGTATCCCGTTTGCCACAGCCGTAACAAAAGACGGTGCGATCACCTACGCAGTCTTGATACCGATGCCCCTGACAACCACAGTTCCAACAGGAAAGGGTTACTGCAGCGATATCTAGCTGTTCGGTTTCATCGACCTCATCGCCTTCCTGTTCTGTCTGCACCACAATTTCATGCACCAGTCGTCGTATAGGAATACGCTTCGGCTCAGCGCTGCCCATAGGCAGCTATCCGATATATGAAATCTTCCACCGACATGGACGAATTTCCAGAAAACCGCACCTTCTATCCTGCGATTATTTGTCCAATCCTATCGGGTCGTAGTCCCGCTATCTGTTGGGATCCCCATGGGGTGACCGAGACAGCAGAATCATTAGTCTGATTTATCGGGGCACCTACGGACTCTCGAGTTGGTATTTGGAACAACTGTTCGAAGGTTTGGTTTTCTCCACTAGGCTGTGAAGATCCCGCAGCTTGGTCATTCGGCGGCTGTACTGTTGGACTTGCCAAACGTTGGAATCCTATTTCCATAGTCTGAGTCATTTGAGTCATGGCTTGAGACAACAACCCGATTTGACCCATAGCGTCCGTCAACGCCTGTGCCATTTGAGCCAAGCCTGGGCTTGCTTCATTCGCTGGCTCGCTACTCGGAACTGGCATGATTGGTACACCAACTTCAGTTGGACCAACAGAAGGTAAATTTTCAGTATTCGTAGCTGGAGCTGCTGTCACACGCTGTGATCTGGTTCTCATTAGAAGCTGAGAAGACTCTACATTCGAGGCGGACGCCTGCGCTACGGCTAATTCCTCCGCTAAGCTAGGAGCGGATGATTGTAGGGGCTTGTTGCACGCCGGGCACACGGTCTTTTCACCTCTTCTTGTATTAAAACAAACTAAATACGTGGTTACAACTTGTTCTTAAAAGCTGTGTCCGATATTCTACCTGTCTTACGCAAATACAGCAGATAACATCGGAATGGTCGTTTGGCTAAATCTCGTCAAAACAACAATTTAATGACATCCTATCCTAATTTTACTAATATATGATTTTCTGTTCTACTCTTGATTATTAACTTTTAACGATCGATATATCTACTCTGTATCCACAAAATTCGGAAACCATGCACCCTTCGTCTAATAGGAATGTGCCCCCCACTGACTCTGGTGATATTATTCACGATCGACAATCATTACAATGAGTCATCGGATGAACTGGGACCGTTCGGTAGTTCTACACCACTGACGGACATCCGAGCAATCCGAAACCCTGACAAACCGATGCCCCTCTAATTATACTGTAGGTCGCAAAAACACAAAAAAGTTCTGGATCGCGGACCACCAAATTGTCCAGAACCACAGTACAGCAGAGCCATTCCACCTACGTCTGTCAAACACAAAAAAAAACGGAACAACAATAGAAAAACTGAAGAAGAAGACATAGTTTATGCTGATCCAGGAAATATACCATCTCCGATTCTATTGCCTTCGTTCGCGGGCCGGCCGTAGCTCTAAGCCACTGACTAACCTGATCCAGGCCAAAACGGCAGACAATGATCAGCAACGGTATGGACAAGTTCCTCCCCCAAACAACACGCTCCCACTTTTGTGGGTAGGCAGTAGAGCTAATCCACTTTGAAACCTAATCCAACAGAAACATTGGAACCCGCTATTTAGCAGAGTGGCCTATCCGGCCAGATACTACAGGTTCGTTACTATGCCTAGTAAGTTGATTAACCTCGAGCGCGGGGCTTTAAGTTCTGTTAGAAACTGCTACGCAATCCAGCTACTCGAAGTCAATCCCCCAGACATTGCACGACCATGCATATCTCTTGGGAATTAAGGGATAAACGAATAAGTCTTGTAACGAACCCAAAAGGTTCGCTACAACGCCTCTCCCAACACCCAATAAAGATCCGGCTACTAAATTACAACACCTCGCCCAAAGTGATTCACTACGCGAACACCAAAACTTACGCAGAAATCCGGCTCACAGTACGGTCGTTGTACCAAAACTTACGCAGAGACCCAGCCCGGTGTACAGGCGCGGTACCCGGAACCCACCAGAAGACATCGACGCCCCACTAACAATAAGTCATTCAAACCGCTAAGAAAGATAATAAAGTATTAAATTTGCAAAGTAAAAACACCTCGATTGCGTAAGTTCACCCCAATCAGCCGAGACACCGACGTCCCCCCACCCCGAGTCCACACAGTCGTTCCATATACACGACGGTAACAACGCCCGCCCGAGCCCCCGATCCACCTCTCTACGACAGGCCGCCCTCCGACGCCGCCCTCAAGGTTCCAACAGATTTCTACAAATTTCTTGTGAACAGACCCCTGGACGTGGCTGAGCTTACCTCAGCCTGAAAGAGGTCCATCACAAGTGGCGCCCGAGCAGGGACCTGAGGGAACGTCAGCGAGGGTTTGTGGAATCAAACCCCACGTCCACTAGAGCAAGAACACAAGAGAACAACCCAAAGAAAACCCCGACCTCGCGCAATATCAACGGCGAGAGTTGCGCAACGAGCAGGCGAAAGCGCGACACAGCGACAGAGAAACGCGAACAGTGCCGTCACCCCGAGAAGAAATTCGAAGCGTCATTCGGAAAGCGCAAGCCCAGCGAAACAGCCAACTCAAGTAACGATCGGAGCGATGGAATCCCACACAGAGGAACATGCCAGCGGGTATTACCCTGGAGAATTCGTCGCCAACCCAGGGGTGAGTACCGGCTGGATACACAAACGTCGCCGAGAGGAGCTGGAGTCCTTCGCGGAGGAATTCGGATTCAGCCGCGAGGGGAACGTGGAAGATTTGCGGAGGAGTTTCGCCGAACTAGTCGCCGGGCCCCTCGAACACGATGCCTGGGTCAGGTTGGCGGAGCTCGAGCGGCAGTACTACAGATCGCCAGGACGAGCCAGATCGCCCCAGCCCGACACCTCAGCCTACAAGTTCCAGGAATCATGGAAGGCAAAGCCAGCACCTCACCGACATCGATAACCGCCGAAGATCTACCGAATCCCCCGCCACCGGAGCCAAGGCCTTCGCCCATGAGAAGGATCTTGCCGACAGCAGGAGGAAATGGCCCCACAGCCGGCCACTACTACAGTCACGCCGCGCAGATGGCGGAACGGATCCGAAAGTGGGGAATCCAGTTTGACGGGCAGGACGACCCACTGTCGTTCATCGAACTACTGGAAGAGCGTGCCCTCTCGTACGGGGTAGACATGAACTACGTGCCGCGAGCCATGGCAGAGCTCCTCACCGACCGAGCCAACCGTTGGTTCCGCACCAGCCGACTCCAGAGCGCCTCATGGACCGATTTCCGCCAGGAATTCCTAGCCTTTTTCCTGCCTCCCCGGTACTTCGAGCAATTGGAAGACCAGATCACTCGGACCCCGACAAAATCGCAGCCGTAAAGGATCTGAGGCCGCCGACCAACCTGAAGGAGCTACGACAATGCGTAGGCATGGCCGGTAGGTACCGCAGATTTGTCCCAAACTTCGCCACCGTGGTTCAACCAATGTCACTGCTGCTGAAGAAAGGGAAAGCATGGACATGGGGCCAAGAACAACAAGACGCCTTCGACGAGCTGAAAACACTGCTCACCACCGCACCGGTACTCGCCTGCCCAGACTTTAACGTCAAATTTTCCCTGCAGACGGACGCAAGCAACCTTGGAGTTGGCGCGGTCCTCACCCAAGAGATCGAAGGGAAAGAGCGGGTCATCGTATACGTCAGTCGACGCCTCAACAAGGCAGAAGAAAACTACTCGGCCACCGACAAGGAATGCCTCGCCGTCATCTGGGCGATCCGAAAACTGCGATGCTATCTCGAAGGCTACCGATTCGATGTCATAACCGATCATCTCGCACTAAAGTGGCTAAATACCCTCGAGAGCCCTTACGGTAGAGTAGCAAGATGGGCGCTCGAACTACAGCAATACCAATACGACGTGCACTACCGGGCCGGCAACCAGAACGTAGTCGCTGACGCGCTGTCGAGACAACCATTGGAGACCCTCTCCCGCATCGAGGAGGAAGACAACACAGCATGCACCTGGCTTAAACAAAGGATCCAGCAAGTCCAAAACGAACCCCAGAAATACCCGGACTACACGCACGAAAACGGGCAGCTATACCGCTATCTAGGACACGGAGCCGACGACGACGACCACATACCGTGGAAACTATGCGTGCCTAAAAACGGCCGAACGAGAGTACTCCGCGAAGCCATCCGAGCCAACAACCCACCGCCGCACGCCCCACGCACGGGTCTTCGTGACTCTCGTCGGGGAAGAAAGGGGAGGGTGTAACGAACCCAAAAGGTTCGCTACAACGGCTCTCCCAACACCCAATAAAGATCCGTCTACTAAATTACAACACCTCGCCCAAAGTGATTCACTACGCGAACACCCCCCCTCCACACATAGCCACCGATTGACAGGCGCCGTCTTCGTAACGCTGACCCAATACCAGGTCACGCTGACTTCCACCACTCCAACCCAAGCAACCGGCCAGGCGCAGTCTTCCGGGTTCATCGGCTACAAAACGATGACACCGCGGAAGCCCACGACGAGCCCCCAACGGCAAACCCGCCAGCTCGCCAAAACCACGAAGAGGCAGAACTGGGTCAACCCGCGACCGCCAGAACAGCGAAGTGCCCCCAACACGGAAGTGCACTTTCGAACCCGCTGACACAACGCCCATCGGCGTATAAATAGACGCCGACTGGAAACCAGAAGACAACTTACGCAGAGATCAGGCTCGCAGTACGGTCGTCGTACCAAAACTTACGCAGAGATCGGGCTCGCAGTACGGTCGTTGTACCAAAACTTACGCAGAGACCCAGCCCGGTATACAGGCGCGGTACCCGGAACCCACCAGAAGACATCGACGCCCCACTAACAATAAGTCATTCAAACCGCTAAGAAAGATAATAAAGTATTAAATTTGCAAAGTAAAAACACCTCGATTGCGTAAGTTCACCCCAATCAGCCGAGACACCGACGTCCCCCCACCACGAGTCCACACAGTCGTTCCATATACACGACGGTAACAACGCCCGCCCGAGCCCCCGATCCACCTCTCTACGACAGGCCGCCCTCCGACGCCGCCCTCAAGGTTCCAACAGATTTCTACAAATTTCTTGTGAACAGATCCCTGGACGTGGCTGAGCTTACCTCAGCCTGAAATAGGTCCATCACAGTCTTATGACACTGCCTTAAGATGCAGCTCGCATTGGTGTTGATGACTTTATACAAATTTTCTTGGTCGGGGCATGCCGAAGAAAGGCCCCACGTTGGGCGCCAAATTTTTTTATATGTGGATAATTCTTAAAAACGTTCTAAAAACCCTGCCATAAAATCGGGACAGACTTTTCGCACCCATTGCCATTTAAAATTGGTCGTTACCTGTAGCATACAACGTACAGGTTATAGGAGCTGATGATAGCTAAACGGGTGTAGGAAGTACGCGCTGGCTTCGGCTTGTGTCTCTGGTCGGCGGGGTGTTGGCATGGAGGATATTTTACTACCCCTTTAGAGCTCTGGCAAATGGTCGAGGTAAGAATTTATATAAAAAATTAAATCGCGTACGAGTAGGGAAAGGATACTAGGAAACGGAATACAGGGGGTCAAAGGGACAGACCAGCATGGATACGTAAACGAAGAAGATCACTGGTCAGATCTTTGTCGGCTGCGGTATCGCCCATTGGCGAGAACGCCCACCCTACCATGATCCTTCAGGGCCACCTATTAACAATCAGGATCCCTCCAACAAAGACTGCGGTGGGTCACATCTCCGTCAGACGAGGTTGCATGGTTCCGATATAAGATATTTAGCATTGGTTCATTTCTAAACTAACTATTGAAGCAATCCATAGTTCTTCATTTAAATTCCTATAAAACCTAACGCTAATAGAATTGAGTCCCTAATATAAGTCTGCTATTCGATATTGTCTTACATTTATACGGTATTACTATACAGCATATACTGGGGAAAGAATATCATAGGGGCGAGGTAGGGTATAATGATCTTAAATCTATAAAAATGATTAGTAGTAGGAATATATAAATGCACGAGCTAGGTTATGGGTTAATCATAGGAACAAGAAAACTTCAAACTTCATTACTTTAACTTGGTCCGTGCACAAAACCAGACAAAAATCGGGTATATGGAAACTCGCTTAAAGGCATGAGTAATATGTGTATATAAAATATAAAACCGTGATCATGGTTGAAGACCAACGAATAGTTACCGCACATTCATTCTTTTCAGATGGCTTACTTGGTTCAGGATAATCACTTACGATACGATTAATAGCTTTGACTCCCACGCAGAAAGATCTTTCGTTGTGTGTTGGATGAGATGATTTGATGGGTGAGGGGTATGATGATGTGTGTGATTGTGATGAGTATCTGCATAGATGATGAGATGAATGCGTGGCAACCAAAATCAAAAACTGTAAAAATAATCGGTATTAAGTAATACACTACTCATTTGTTCAAGTTCGACTTAGCCCATGGACAGGAATTCCCTTTTTGTTTATACCGGATTTAATTGGCTGTTGCAAATTTTTGCCGCATCAAAAGAACGTAGTTAAACAGAAAGCGGATAAAAAAACAGGGTTTCGCATATCGGGTCTAATTTCGAAAGAAAGATAGAAAATATAACTAAATCCGAGGCGGGGTCGATGCTTCCCGGCTGGAGACCGAGTTCCTACTCGAGGTCTGAAGGTGGCACACGATTGTACCTGGCGCAGGTAACTTCAGCTGCTTCCGATGCCAAGGGTCAATGACCGCGGTCCATCAGTCAGATCATCCCCATGGGTCGAACGGGTCCAGGCGACGCTTGCAGAGCTGGAGGAGCAAGTCCATGCCCTCGGCTACCGCCTCATCCGAATGTCAAACGGTGGGGGTTTAACCGGTGGTACGGGCACGTGGCCAATAGAGGTCTCCGAGAATACCCAATCCGTAACTTATAGACCAGCGTTTCAATACGTAGATACTAGTGGTGGTAATCCTACGCGGAAAGAACAGAACATTTTTCAACGGGTCGCTGTAGCTGGGTGGATAATTACCTCAACAGAATTGCACCACTGTTTCGAAAAATTTTAGTAAACTGTGGGCGCTCGTTTTCCCAAATGGTCGAACGGCTGCCCCAGCCTTGGCAATATATAACTGGCGCGTCCACTCAAATGATCACTTTGAGCCGCACTTGGCACTTGCACTAGGCTTTGACTTTGGCTTGACCTTGGTTTAGAGAACTGTGTCAGCTCCACAAGACTTCTTTTTTCACTGCCGGTCACTCTGACGGTCACGAGGAGAAAAAGAAAGAGGCTGGGGCGACTAAGTACAGCAACCCACGTTTTTTCCACACTTTCTATGGTCTTCTTCTGTTATACAGAATCCAGACACAGCAATATTTAATAAAATATAGTGCACGGCAGAAAAATTGCATATCAAAGTGGGATAAATCAGAGTGGGAGAGTCCTCGGATGAGGATCCTCAAGCCACGTTCCTGGCTGGGCTGATGCCCGAATTCGCCGTGCCAGATGTCATCGTCGGTGGTAGTGGCAGGGGTGTTTGTAATGGTGATGACGGTGGTGGTGTTGGTGTTGGTATTGGCAGGTGTATTTTTATACCCGATACTCAAATTGAGTATTGGGTATATTAGATTTGTGGTGAAAATGGATGTGTGTAACGTCCAGAAGGAATCGTTTCCGACCCCATAAAGTATATATATTCTTGATCAGCATCATTAGCCGAGTCGATTGAGCCGTCCGTCCGTCTGTCCGTCTGTCCGTCCCCTTCAGACTATAAGAGCTAGAGCAACGATGTTTTGGATCCAGACTTCTGTGATATGTCACAAAAATATTTCAAAACTTTGCCCAAAACTTTCATAGCCAGCATCAAGTAAACAATTTCATTTTTTTCTCGCCCTGTCTCTCTCTAACACACACGTAGCATAGGCGGCTGGGGATTTTCACAAATTTCAGGGACTATTAACGCTAGAGTAACCAAATTTGGTATCCGCACTCCTGTTAGATCTCACTATAAAACTTATGTCTCAAAATTTCGCCTCACCCCCTTCCGCCCCCACAAAGGACGAAAATCTGTTGCATCCATAATATTGAGGATACAAGAAAACTAAAAACGCAGAATCATAGATAATGACTATATCTATCAGATTGCTGAATCTGGATCAAATCAGATCATTTTTATAGCCAAAAGGAACAAATCAATTTGCAGTGGCTACGCAGCGCCCGACGTCACGCTCAGACTTATTTTCTGACTCTCTCGCACGCACTCTTCGTCGTGTCGCTTAATATTAGACGCGACTGCCGGAGGAGAGCCATACTGACTTAGTATCGGGTATAACTGTAGAGTTGCGGTGTCCGCTGCGACTCACAACGTTCCCCCTCGTTTGTGTTTGTATTAGGTCTTTTATTGGCACTTTCTATCTCTTTACACAGTTTTCTCTCGTTAGTTTGTGTTTTTATAGATTCTCTCGTTGGTTTGTGTTAAAATTAATGTTATTTGTTGGCAACTCTCGTTAGTTTGTGTTTTTATAGATTAATGCTATAAATTATTTATTGGGGAGAAGAAAGTTTGTGGGAAGGGACTTTTTGTCATGTCAGCGGGGCACGGCACGGCACGGCACACGGCAAACACCACAAAAAGGAAAACAGGGCACCACGGAAAAACGGAAATGGCGAGACGGCAAAGAACAATCAAAAAGAGGCGACACGAAACGACACGGTTATAGACGTACGTCCGACGATCGCAACCTCTCGAGCGGGTGGACGAGATTCATGGTGGAACTCTCACATGTCCGCCAACTCCCACACTCTCCACTCGAAAGGCCCGATCGCCGATCGTCATTTACCGGTGCTCTCACCCCGGTTCCACTTTCACTCACCCCAATATTGAGTGAGATGAAAGTAGTCCGAGGGCAGCAGCACCGACAAGTAGGCAATGGAAAATTGCATCGGCTGTTTATTTTAGTGGCTGCCTGTGTTGTCGTTGGTCAATGGCTCATGTCTCATGTTCCCTGTGCTGGGAAGGGGAAAATTTGCCTGCTCCCGTATAACCGCCCGGTTTCTTCTTCTTTTGCAGGATTTGCTGGCGTCCGGCGGCTCAACACCAGGCCATCTCGCCCTCACATAATTGGCATGAGAGACGGGTGTGACCCAGTGGAGCGGCAACAGGCGCCAGCATCTGCGTCGTCGTTGGAATGGCTGCTGTCTGTTTGGAGTGGCGTGACGTCACCGCCTTGGTCAGGCGGCAGCGTCATCAAAAGAGGCCTCCTTTTCCGTCCCTTTGGCAGGAATTGTTGATGTTGATGGCGAGGCAGCTTCTTCATGGTCAGCTCTGTCTGTGTATTGGCAGGTACGTGTGATTTTTGTGTGTTTTGGCCGTTTTTCGTTGTTGTCCGTATTGACGTCTTTTTCTTTGTATTTTAGTGGCTGTCTCTGGACTTCTGTTGGAATTGACGGTAGTGCCGCCGCCAAATTTCGCCCATTATGCCTCAAGAGAGTTGCAGGAGTGGCGAGGCAGCTGCTGGAGGGGCAGCTCTGTCGGTTTAATAGCAGGTGAGTATGTTTGTTGGTCATTTGCAGATTTTTGTTAATTGTGTTTAATTTTTGTCTATTTTCAGGTTTTATTGGCATTAAATTTCTGCTATTCGGCGCGATCAGTAGACGTCGTTTAATCCGTCGCTTTCGAAGTCGCCACTGGATTGTCGATTTAGAAACTTACGTAGGTCATCGTAAGGCTACTGGCTATGGCTACTGCTGTTGCTGTATTGGCGGCGACTGATGGTGTTGGCAGAGGGGCAGGAACTGCTGCTGCTGTTGGTTGGAGTGGGGGCATGGCTGTTGTGCCCTTGCCATTTGCTGCATTAAATTTGGTGAGTTGCTCTGCCATCTGGTCGATCCTCCTTTCCAACTCCATTATCTGCTGTACGTATAATTGCAGATTTTGAGCGCAGCTGCCATCGCACTGGGCGTCTGGCCGCTGCTGCTGCTGGTGTTGGAGTGGCGTCGGAGTATCATTCGCAATCGGCTGGACCCTCTGGTGTTGGCGCCCCCTGGTCGATGGCTGGGGATGATGGTCGCCATACCGATGCTGCTGCCGATGCTGCCGATCCGGTTGGTGCTGGCGTTGCTGCTGCGGATTATGGAGTGACTGAGGATGTGGCTGCTGCTGGCGACGTTGGATTGGCTGCTGTCGCTGTTGGATTGGCTGTGGTTGCATATTGCGACGCTCCTCCTCCCTGGCGACCCTGTGGGCCAAGAGCCGCTGCCTAGCTGCCTTAAAGGATGGGCATCCCTTGTATGAGCTGATGTGCTGGCCCTGGCAGTTGGCGCTTTTGGGAGCGACGTTTCTCGGCTTGCTGCACTCCGTCGTCAGGTGCCCACCCGCGCATTTCATGCAAACTGCAGCGCGTCTACAATACCCGCGGGTGTGGCCAAACACCTGGCAACGATGGCACTGGGCAGGGTCACAGGAGTTTCCACGTCTCTCAACCGTGACGGGCCTCCCACCCAGGCGTCGCAGCTTCAACACACCCTTCAACGATCACCCTTACAAACCGAACCGTGAACCCCTCATTCAGCATACTGCTGCGAATCCAATCCGGCAGCGTGGAGTGGGAGAGTCCTCGGATGAGGATCCTCAAGCCACGTTCCTGGCTGGGCTGATGCCCGAATTCGCCGTGCCGGGTGTTATCGTCGGTGGTAGTGGCAGGGGTGTTTGTAATGGTGATGGCGTAGGTGGTGTTGGTGTTGGTATTGGCAGGTGTATTTGTATTTGTATTTGTGTTGGCGTCATTATTTGTATTGCTATTGTCGGTATTGTCTGTGTGAATGGCTGGTGATTGTCTATGTATTGGCCGTTTTCGATGTTGGTGATGGCTGTGGGTCTGGCTATTGGCATTTATAGTGGTGGCAGGGGCAGGGGCAGGGGCATGTGTTGGCTGTGTAGATTGTGGCAGAGAGGCAGGATCGGCAACTGTGTTGGTGTTGGCTGTCTTTGTTGTCCGTTTCTGCTGCTTCTGCCGCAGCTCGTGCTGCCTCAGCTGCTCCTGGACAATAACCTCCAGCTCCTCCAAAGTTTGCCTCTTCTTTTTGGGCTTTTTAATTGCTGCTGCTGATGGTGGTGATGGCGGCCCCGTCGTCAGGACTCATCGTCGCTCTCACTGACGAGGGCATGGCGTCGCTTTGGGCCTCATCGTCGCTCTCACTGACGAGGGCATGGCGTCGCTTTGGGGTTGCTGGTGTTGGTGGGATTGGTGGTATTTGTGGTTGTGTTGTTGCTGGTTGTCGTGGTATTGGTGTTGGCTGGGCAATGGCACGGATCGACCCGGCGCTCGAGCTCGAACCAAGTTCGATACGCAACGGGCTCGATCCGGTCGTGTGTGTGTGTGTGTGTAGCGGCCCGTTGGCCGTTCTGGCGCTCCGCTCTTGCGCGTCGGCTTGCTGGATCTCCTCTGTCTTCTCCCTCTCCCGTTACTCCCGAACTGTGTTGAGTGTCCGAGAGCGTGAGTGGCGGGAAAAGCGCCGTTTTATCCGCATTTGCGGGTATCGTTGGCATTGGTGTTGTAATTTGCATGGCTGTGTCCGTATTGGTGTTTATACAGCCTCCAACATTGACGGACTTACCGTTTGTATTGGCGGGCGTCGCTGTGGCGTCGCTGGCGCTGTGCGCTGTGCGCTGTCGCTGGCGCTGCCGTCTCTGCTTATATTGGTGTCTCTGCATTGGCAGCCGCTACTGCTATCGTTGTTGATGGCCGCTGCTGCTAGGTTTTTCCCTTTCGTCAAGTTAATTGCAGTTGTTTTTTGTGTTTGTATTAGGTCTTTTCTTGGCACTTTCTATCTCTTTACACAGTTTTCTCTCGATAGTTTGTCATGTCAGCGGGGCACGGCACGGCACGGCCCACGACAGACACCACAAAAAGGAAAACAGGGCACCACGGAAAAAACGGAAATGGCGACACGGCAAAGAACAATCAAAAAGAGGCGACACGAAACGACACGGTTATTAAACGTCCGACGATCGCAACCTATCGAGCGGGTGGACGAGATGAGAGTGGCGGGCGAGGTTCATGGTGGAACTCTTACATGTCTGCCGCTGTCTGTGTTGTCGCTGTCATTGGTCAATGCTCTGTGTCGTATGTTCTCTGTGCTGTGCGTAGTGGCTGCTCTGTTGTCGGGGGATGGGATGGGAAGGGGATATATGCCTGCTCCCGTATAACCGCCCGGATACTGTAAACTTCCGGATCTTACGATCCGGGCGCGAGACGCTCCGAAGAGACGACTGCATAGCATCTTGTGGGCGGTTGAAATGGCTTTATTGGGGCGTTTGGCAGAGTGGCGAAGGTTAGAAGTGTATATTTTGTTCCCACTCAGCCGCATTTGGTCTTTGGTGGCATTTTAAGTGGGTAGGGGGGGAAGGAAATGGCTGGGCGTAATTGCCGAAGTTGGCGGCCAATAACACACGGGCATTGAGAAATGCAATTGAATTTGAATTGGGTTTTGTGTGTTATCGGTCATTATGGTCTGGTATTTGCGTGGTATTTTTATACCCGATACTCAAAATGAGTATTGGGGTATATTAGATTTGTGGTGAAAGTGGATGTGTGTAACGTCCAGAAGGAATCGTTTTCGACCCCATAAAGTATATATATTCTTGATCAGCATCAATAGCCGAGTCGATTGAGCCATGTCTGTCTGTCCGTCTGTCCGTCCGTCCGTCTGTCCGTCTGTCCGTCTGTCCGTCGCCTTCAGCGTCTAATGCTCAAAGACTATAAGAGCTAGAGCAACGATGTTTTGGATCCAGACTTCTGTGATATGTCACTGCTACAAAAATATTTCAAAACTTTGCCCCGCCCACTTCCGCCCCCACAAAGGGCGAAAATCTTAATTTTAAAGATACGAGAAAACTAAAAACGCTGAATCGTAGAAGATGACTATATCTTACAGAGTGCAAAATCTGAACCAGATCGTATAATTATTATAGCCAGAATCACGAAAACAATTTCACTCTTTCTCGCTCTGTCTCACTCTAACACACAGGTTTCATGGTCGGTTTTGCCAATTGCAAAATATGAGTTCAAGGATCTCAGAACCCATAAGAGCTAGAGCAACCAAATTTGGTATCCACACTCCTGTGATATCGGACCTTGACCGTTTTGTGTCAAAATTTCGCCGCACCCCCTTCCGCCCCCGCAAAGGACGAAAATCTGGGGCAACCACAAATCTCAGAGACTATTAAGGCTAGAGTAACCAAATTTGGTACACACACTCCTTTAAGATGTCACTATAAAACGTATATCTCAGAACTTCGCCCCACTCCCATCCGCCCCCACAAAGGACGAAAATCTGTTGCATCCACAATATTGCAGATTCGAGAAAACTAAAAACGCAGAATCATAGAGAATGACCCTATCCGATTGCTGATTCTGGATCAGATCGGATCATTTTTGTAGCCAAAAGGAACAAATCAATTTGCACTGGCTACGCAGCGCCCGACGTCACGCTCAGACTGATTTTCTGTCTCTCTCGCACACACTCTTTGTCGTGTCGCTTAATATTAGCGCCATCTGCCAGAGGAGAGCCATACTGACTTAGTATCGGGTATAACTGTAGAGTTGCGGTGTCCGCAGCAACTCACAACGTTCCCCCTCGTTTGTTTATAAAAATGGTTTATATTTATAAAATTATTTTGTTTATAGAAAAAAACTTGGAAATACGGATATTCCAGTCTATAAAACTCGACTTCCAGGATCAACACGTGTGAATTTACAGTAATTTTCTTTGGTTCTTTTTAGCCAAATTTCGTGAGGATCATCTTCTTGGACTTTGACTTGTTGGATTTGCGGGATTGGCGAAACTTGCAGGGTGGCTTTGAGCATCTTTTCTTGGACCTTCTGCTTTTCCGCTTTTTGCAAGCCGACTTCTTGCGTCTGCGCATTCCACAACTTCTTGGGCTTACTCTTAGCACAGGTGGGCTGCTGAAACATTCTTTAAATATGCGGTAAAATGGTTGTGCAAATTAGCCTGCCGTTAGGCACGATTTCTGAAGGTTTAATTAGACACTGGAATCAGACAGACCGACAGATCCACTTGTGCCCTCAATCGACTTTCAATTATAAGTGAGTTTATTCTAAAGCGGCGCCCTCTTCATGAGCGGCTACTGCTTGCATAGGCTCCGTTCGCAACGTATAAGAGCGCATGACATTACAATTTAAGAGCGTGATTTCATTCAGTTCTCTTAGGTATAATTATAGCTATATATATATATATGCAGGCAACTGATTTGCCTTAACATGGAGGAATTGCTCTTCTGATGACGGACAAGGACTACTCCAAATTACTCCTTTCCTTTTGTTTATGAACCGGCGGATATATGCAATTGTGCCTACCACTTTCATATATGATGATGTGTTTTCTATTAGGGTGAGGATGGGATTGTGTTCGCCATCGGCCGCGACAAGCGAAGTGGCTACCTTCATCTTCTCTAATGACGCGTCCGCTTCTGTCAGACGTAAATGATGATTTTGAGGCCAATCCATGGCATTTTGTTGCAGGAATGACGGGCCGTTAAACCAAAATAGTGAATCTAAGTCTGCTACTGATGATCCCCGAGATACTGGATCTGCAGGATTTTCTTTGGTGGGTACATGTCTCCATGAGGCAGTCGAAGTGATTTCCTGTATCTCTGCAACTCGATTAGAAACAAATGTTGTTAACTGGGAGGGATGAGTTTGCAGCCAATGTAGAACCACTTCCGAATCTGACCACAATATAACCTTCTCTACGGGGCAATCAATAACAGATCGAACTTCCTCCCACAACTTTGCCAACAGATGAGCGGCACATAGCTCCAATCTTGGGATTGTTTTTGTCTTTAAGGGTGCCACCCTTGACTTTGCCGTTAATAAGTTAACGGACACTCCATTTGAATGGGACACACGAACGTAGATGCTGCAGCCGTATGCTCGCGTGGACGCATCCTCAAACCCATGTATTTGAAATCGAGTGCTTGTGCTAGCTCCTACAAAACGTGGAATGGTGACTTCATGCAACCTTTGCATGTCCGAAACCATCGACTCCCATCTTTGTTGCAACTTTAAGGGAATGGGATCGTCCCAACCAAGGCTCAAAAGCCAAATTTCCTGCAAGAAGATTTTTGCAATAGTAATCACCGGACATAGCAGACCCAAGGGATCGAAAAGACTGGCTATGACGGATAACATTACTCTCTTGGTTGTGGTTTCGGACGAGACTATTGGTTTCAGACAGTACTTGAAAATGTCTGCCTGTGGGTTCCACATCTCGCCGGGGCCTCCATGTTAAGGCAAATCAGTTGCCTGCATATATATATATAGCTATAATTATACCTAAGAGAAATGTATGAAATCACGCTCTTAAATTGTAATGTCATGCGCTCTTATACGTTGCGAACGGAGCCTATGCAAGCAGCAGCCGCTCATGAAGAGGGCGCCGCTTTAGAATAAACTCACTTATAATTGAAAGTCGATTGAGGGCACAAGTGGATCTGTTCGGTCTGTCTGATTCCAGTGTATCAGTAAAACATTCAGAAATCGTGCCTAACGGCAGGCTAATTTGCACAACCATCCATGGCGCCCCCGGGTGGACCCTGATTTTCTGGATTAATCTTGGCGCTTCGTTGGATATCCCCATTGGATATCATCCCTCGCTCGTTGCTGTTGCTGTTCCTGCAGTTGTCATTGGTGGCCCGCTGGACTTCAAACTTAGCTACTCTTGAGAGCTGCTCGTGGGTATTCCTGGTTGGTATGAACTTGTGGGAGGGAATGCATCGGTGTTCAAACAACCCTCAACCAGTGCCACAGGTAAATCAAAGTGCCCAATTGTTTCATCAAAAAATATAAATAACTACGTATAAAAAAGGCCTGTGAATAAATTATTCAATAAAAGTGATTCGGCCAGGTATCTGTACGTACACACATTCAAAGTTATTTGATTATACAGTGAGTGATCACTGTACTTGTGGTCAACGACATTTCCAAAAAGAGCCGACAAGCAAAGGAGAAACGGCAATAGTTTCGCGCGCAAGCTCTAACCGCTGCGCATCATTCCCCCCTCGCCCGTCTTCGTCATAAATTTTCGTTTCTGCTTTGCGCGAACGGCTCTTGCTGGACGCTCTTCGTTTTACAGCGCAGCTGCACTTTTGTGCTCTCTCATTCAGCGCTCGCTTGCTCTTTATCGTTTCGTGTTCTCTCCTTGTCTCCATGTAGCACTCACATACATTACACATACCATTACTTGTGGTTTAGTCGGTCGGTCGCTAAAGCAGCATACGCATATACGCGCATTTAAGTTGCGTTTCGGTGAACTACAAGCTCGACTTGAAATCGAAAGCGTTGGCTTGTAGGCATTTTGGCGATCATCCCTCTCTCTCTCTCGTAGTCTCTAGCACGGTAACAGCATTGGGCTGTTAGCAGGCAGAAAAAATTTGTGAGTGTAATTGCTGAGTGTGACAGTGGGACAAGTGCCATTTTTGAGAAACAAAAATTTTATAGAACTAAAATGCCTGGAAAACGGCGAGGAATGCCTAGACAATCGGCAGAGGTTGACGATGTGGAGTCGTTAGACACTCTTCGCAAGCTGAGTGCAGTTAAGAAAGATATCAATCGTACATGGAGCGTTCTTAAAGATAAACAGTCTTCCTTTTCAAAGGCACAATTGGAGTGCCGCATGGAAATATTAGAGTCATACATTGAACGGGCTTTCCAATTACAAGTAGAAATTGAGGATGTCAACCCAGATTTAGCTTCTCGAGCCGAGCTTGAGGATTTATGTATTGAGGCTAAATCCACGCTCAAGTCCATGTCTGCTAAATTTGAGCAACGGACAGCAAATGAGTCGGTATTAAATACGACAATTGCTACAAATAGACATTTGCCGCCAGTAAAATTGCCCAAATTCAGTGGCGATTATACCGAGTATAAAAATTTTATCGGCCTATTTAGTAGCATAGTGGATAGCGATCCCACATTAAGCAATGTGGAGAAATTTAATCATTTATTGACTTGCTTAGAGAAAGAAGCGCTAGGAGTAGTACAGGCTTATCCAGTGACCGAACAAAACTATCCGAAGGCCCTTAGTGCCTTAATGAAGGTATACGATAATGATTGTTGAATATTCTTAAATAGTATAGCCCGTCTGTTCGAGTTGCAAAGCATGCAAGGTCCGTCTGCATCTGGGCTGAGATCCCTTCTTGACACAGCTTCCGCTATTTACGAGTCGCTATTGTCTGTAGGAGATTATAAACAAATTTCGGATGCTTTACTGATACACATTGTCATGTCCAAGGTAGATCAAAAAACCCGCTTTCGATGGGAAGAGAATCTGGATTATCAATCCATTCCATATTGGACAGACTGTGTATCTTCGCTTAACAAACGCTACCAACATTTATCTGCAGAAGAGACGAATTCAGGGCAATCTAGAGGAAAAAAGACAAGTCAGGATTCAAAGAACAAGCAATCTGGAAAGACTTCGTTGACTGTGGCTCAGGCCAAACCTTCTCAAGATCAGAAATGTTCATTTTGCAAGGCAACTGATCATTTCATCACTTCTTGCTCGGATTTCGCTGCAGCTTCAGTCGCAACCCGCTTCCAATTTGCAAAGGGAGTACCGCTATGCATTAATTGCCTACGCAAAGGACACATTGTGTCAAAGTGCAAATCGTCACATTGCAGAGTCTGTTCCAAACCGCATCATACTTTGTTACATCGTTACACAACTGACTCATCCACAAGTCAAGCTGCGTTGGACAATCCGCCTGCAATTCTAAACGCACGTCCACTAGTTTCGAATCATGCAATGGCACGCGACAATGACCAAGTACTTTTAGCCACAGCAGTTGTTGACATTAAAGGCAGCTCAAGCCAACATCAGCCAGCCAGAGTATTGTTGGACTCTGGTTCTCAAGTGAATTTTATAACCGATGAATTGGCAAAAAGTCTGCAGTTAAAGAGAACTAGAAAGCATATTAGTTTGTTAGGTATTGGAAAGTCCAGCTTATCGGCACACCAAGTTGTGCAAACCACAATCTGCTCTCGCATACACCCATTCGAAATGGTGGCAGATTTCGTGATTTTAAAATCGATTTCCTCGTACCATCCAGAAAAGGCGGTTCCGCCTGATTCCTTAATGGATGCTACTGAGAGCTATCCACTGGCTGATCCAGTCTTTTACAAGCCACAAAAGGTTGATTTGCTATTAGGTGCAGACGCCTTTTTCGATATCTTAAGTAATGGTCAAGTAAAACAGGGCAGAGAGGCACTAACCTTACAAAACACTGTTTTTGGGTGGGTGGTGTCTGGACGTTGCAACTCCAAAGGCCCTCAAGCCACATTAACTTGCTCTATGGTGAGCACAGTTCAAGAAGCCTGCCCGCTCGACAGCTTGGTCAAACGTTTCTGGGAGTTGGAAAATGTTCCAAATGCATCCATAGAAAGGCTGTACACCCCCGAAGAAACTATGTGTGAAAAATCCTTTATCGACACTATCACACGTCTACCCTCCGGTCGATTGCAAGTTTCTTTGCCATTTAAGTCTAGCCCGACATCTCTCGGTTCGTCGTTTGAGACAGCCAGAAGACGATTTTTGTCTTTAGAAAGGCGATTATGCCAAAAACCTGCCATAAAATCGATGTTTATGGACTTTATGGAGGAATACTTGTCGTTAGGACATATGACTGCAATGGAAAACTCAATCCCGGCAGAGCCGCATTGTTTCATCCCGTATTAATGCGTGGAACGACCACAAAGTACATCCACTAAGTTTAGAGTAGTGTTCGATGCGTCGTGCAAAACAACGAGTCAAGTCTCGCTCAATGATTTACTCATGGTTGGAGCAACCATCCAGCCGTGCCTATACGCAACGTTGTTAAGATTTCGGTGTCGCAAATTCGCTCTTACAGCAGACATTACAAAAATGTACCGTCAAGTCGAACTTGATGAGGCGCATCGCAAATTCCAATTAATTATTTGGAGACGTGCAAGTTCGGATCCCTTGCAAGTGTTTCGTCTAAATACGGTAACTTATGGCACGGCCAGCGCACCATTTCTTGCTGTCAGGTGCTTGAAGTATCTAAGCGAAACTCATTTAAATTCGCATCCACTTGGCTCAAAGTCTCTTGCTTCCGATTTCTATGTTGACGATCTTCTTACAGGCGCAGACACGAAATCCGAACTACGGATATTGCGTCAACAGCTAGTTGAAATCCTAGAGCCAGCCGGATTTGTGCTGACGAAGTGGACTGCTAATTGTCAACTAGGTGACAGTCAGAAAGAGAATCTGGTTATTTCGAGTGGAGATCAGCAAGATTGCAAAACTCTTGGACTGATGTGGAACCCACAGGCAGACATTTTCAAGTACTGTCTGAAACCAATAGTCTCGTCCGAAACCACAACCAAGAGAGTAATGTTATCCGTCATAGCCAGTCTTTTCGATCCCTTGGGTCTGCTATGTCCGGTGATTACTATTGCAAAAATCTTCTTGCAGGAAATTTGGCTTTTGAGCCTTGGTTGGGACGATCCCATTCCCTTAAAGTTGCAACAAAGATGGGAGTCGATGGTTTCGGACATGCAAAGGTTGCATGAAGTCACCATTCCACGTTTTGTAGGAGCTAGCACAAGCACTCGATGTCAAATACATGGGTTTGAGGATGCGTCCACGCGAGCATACGGCTGCAGCATCTACGTTCGTGTGTCCCATTCAAATGGAGTGTCCGTTAACTTATTAACGGCAAAGTCAAGGGTGGCACCCTTAAAGACAAAAACAATCCCAAGATTGGAGCTATGTGCCGCTCATCTGTTGGCAAAGTTGTGGGAGGAAGTTCGATCTGTTATTGATTGCCCCGTAGAGAAGGTTATATTGTGGTCAGATTCGGAAGTGGTTCTACATTGGCTGCAAACTCATCCCTCCCAGTTAACAACATTTGTTTCTAATCGAGTTGCAGAGATACAGGAAATCACTTCGACTGCCTCATGGAGACATGTACCCACCAAAGAAAATCCTGCAGATCCAGTATCTCGGGGATCATCAGTAGCAGACTTAGATTCACTATTTTGGTTTAACGGCCCGTCATTCCTGCAACAAAATGCCATGGATTGGCCTCAAAATCGTCATTTACGTTTGACAGAAGCGGACGCGTCATTAGAGAAGAAGAAGGTAGCCACTTCGCTTGTCGCGGCCGATGGCGAACACAATCCCATCCTCACCCTAATAGAAAACTCATCATCATATATGAAAGTGGTAGGCACAATTGCATATATCCGCCGGTTCATAAACAAAAGGAAAGGAGTAATTTGGAGTAGTCCTTGTCCGTCATCAGAAGAGCAATCCCTCCATGTTAAGGCAAATCAGTTGCCTGCATATATATATATAGCTATAATTATACCTAAGAGAAATGAATGAAATCACGCTCTTAAATTGTAATGTCATGCGCTCTTATACGTTGCGAACGGAGCCTATGCAAGCAGCAGCCGCTCATGAAGAGGGCGCCGCTTTAGAATAAACTCACTTATAATTGAAAGTCGATTGAGGGCACAAGTGGATCTGTCGGTCTGTCTGATTCCAGTGTATCAGTAAAACATTCAGAAATCGTGCCTAACGGCAGGCTAATTTGCACAACCATTTTTGGCGCCCCCGGGTCTGATTTTCTGGATTGGACAGAAGTTGGATTGGATTAATCTTGGCGCTTCGTTGGATATCCCCATTATATATCATCCCTCGCTCGTTGCTGTTGGTGTTCCTGCAGTTGTCATTGGTGGCCCGCTGGACTTCAAACTTAGCTACTCTTGAGAGCTGCTCGTGGGTATTCCTGGTTGGTATGAACTTGTGGGAGGGAATGCATCGGTGTTCAAACAACCCTCAACCAGTGCCACAGGTAAATCAAAGTGCCCAATTGTTTCATCAAAAAATATAAATAACTACGTATAAAAAAGGCCTGTGAATAAATTATTCAATAAAAGTGATTCGGCCAGGTATCTGTACGTACACACATTCAAAGTTATTTGATTATACAGTGAGTGATCACTGTACTTGTGGTCAACGACATTTCAAAAAAGAGCCGACAAGCAAAGGAGAAACGGCAATAGTTTCGCGCGCAAGCTCTAACCGCTGCGCATCATTCCCCCCTCGCCCGTCTTCGTCATAAATTTTCGTTTCTGCTTTGCGCGAACGGTTCTTGCTGGACGCTCTTCGTTTTACAGCGCAGCTGCACTTTTGTGCTCTCTCATTCAGCGCTCGCTTGCTCTTTATCGTTTCGTGTTCTCTCCTTGTCTCCATGTAGCACTCACATACATTACACATACCATTACTTGTGGTTTAGTCGGTCGGTCGCTAAAGCAGCATACGCATATACGCGCATTTAAGTTGCGTTTCGGTGAACTACAAGCTCGACTCGAAATCGAAAGCGTTGGCTTGTAGGCATTTTGGCGATCATCTCTCTCTCGTAGTCTCTAGCACGGTAACAGCATTAGGCTGTTAGCAGGCAGAAAAAATTTGTGAGTGTAATTGCTGAGTGTGACAGTGGGACAAGTGCCATTTTTGAGAAACAAAAATTTTATAGAACTAAAATGCCTGGAAAACGGCGAGGAATGTCTAGACAATCGGCAGAGGTTGACGATGTGGAGTCGTTAGACACTCTTCGCAAGCTGAGTGCAGTTAAGAAAGATATCAATCGTACATGGAGCGTTCTTAAAGATAAACAGTCTTCCTTTTCAAAGGCACAATTGGAGTGCCGCATGGAAATATTAGAGTCATACATTGAACGGGCTTTCCAATTACAAGTAGAAATTGAGGATGTCAACCCAGATTTAGCTTCTCGAGCCGAGCTTGAGGATTTATGTATTGAGGCTAAATCCACGCTCAAGTCCATGTCTGCTAAATTTGAGCAACGGACAGCAAATGAGTCGGTATTAAATACGACAATTGCTACAAATAGACATTTGCCGCCAGTAAAATTGCCCAAATTCAGTGGCGATTATACCGAGTATAAAAATTTTATCGGCCTATTTAGTAGCATAGTGGATAGCGATCCCACATTAAGCAATGTGGAGAAATTTAATCATTTATTGACTTGCTTAGAGAAAGAAGCGCTAGGAGTAGTACAGGCTTATCCAGTGACCGAACAAAACTATCCGAAGGCCCTTAGTGCCTTAATGAAGGTATACGATAATGATTGTTTAATATTCTTAAATAGTATAGCCCGTCTGTTCGAGTTGCAAAGCATGCAAGGTCCGTCTGCATCTGGGCTGAGATCCCTTCTTGACACAGCTTCCGCTATTTACGAGTCGCTATTGTCTGTAGGAGATTATAAACAAATTTCGGATGCTTTACTGATACACATTGTCATGTCCAAGGTAGATCAAAAAACCCGCTTTCGATGGGAAGAGAATCTGGATTATCAATCCATTCCATATTGGACAGACTGTGTATCTTCGCTTAACAAACGCTACCAACATTTATCTGCAGAAGAGACGAATTCAGGGCAATCTAGAGGAAACGAGGGGGAACGTTGTGAGTTGCTGCGGACACCGCAACTCTAAGGTTATACCCGATACTAAGTCAGTATGGCTCTCCTCCGGCAGACGCCGCTAATATTTAACGACACGACAAAGAGTGCGTGCGAGAGAGACAGAAAATCAGTCTGAGCGTGACGTCGGGCGCTGCGTAGCCAATGAAAATTGATTTGTTCCTTTTGGCTAAAAAAATGGTCTGATCTGATCCAGATTCAGCAATCTAATAGATATGGTCATTATCTATGATTCTGCGTTTTTAGTTTTCTCAAATCTGCAATATTGTGGATGCAACAGATTTTCGTCCTTTGTGTGGGCGGATGGGGGTGGGGCGAAATTCTGAGATATACGTTTTATAGTGACATTTTAAAGGAGTGTGTGTACCAAATTTGGTTACTCTAGCCTTAATAGTCTCTGAGATTTGTGGTTGCCTCAGATTTTCGTCCTTTGCGGGGGCGGAAGGGGGTGTGGCGAAATTTGGACACGAAACGGTCAAGGTCCGATATCACAGGAGTGTGGATACCAAATTTGGTTGCTCTGGCTTTTATAGGTTCTGAGATCCTTGAACTCATATTTTGCAATTGGCAAAACCGACCATGAAACCTGTGTGTTAGAGTGAGACAGAGCGAGAAAGAGTGAAATTGTTTTCGTGATTCTGGCTGTAATAATTATACGATCTGGTTCAGATTTTGCACTCTGTAAGGTATAGTCATCTTCTACGATTCTGCGTTTTTAGTTTTCTCGTATCGTCGAAATTGTGGATGCCACAGATTTTCGCCCTTTGTGGGGGCGGAAGTGGGCGGGGCAAAGTTTTGAAATATTTTTGGAGCAGTGACATATCACAGAAGTCTGGATCCAAAACATCGTTGCTCTAGCTCTTATAGTCTTTGAGCATTAGGCGCTGAAGGGGACGGACAGACGGACAGACGGACAGACGGACGGACGGACAGACAGACAGGGCTCAATCGACTCGGCTATTGATGCTGATCAAGAATATATATACTTTATGGGGTCGGAAACGATTCCTTCTGGACGTTACACACATCCACTTTCACCACAAATCTAATATACCCCAATACTCATTTTGAGTATCGGGTATAAAAAGACAAGTCAGGATTCAAAGAACAAGCAATCTGGAAAGACTTCGTTGACTGTGGCTCAGGCCAAACCTTCTCAAGATCAGAAATGTTCATTTTGCAAGGCAACTGATCATTTCATCACTTCTTGCTCGGATTTCGCTGCAGCTTCAGTCGCAACCCGCTTCCAATTTGCAAAGGGAGTTCCGCTATGCATTAATTGCCTACACAAAGGACACATTGTGTCAAAGTGCAAATCGTCACATTGCAGAGTCTGTTCCAAACCGCATCATACTTTGTTACATCGTTACACAACTGACTCATCCACAAGTCAAGCTGCGTTGGACAATCCGCCTGCAATTCTAAACGCACGTCCACTAGTTTCGAATCATGCAATGGCACGCGACAATGACCAAGTATTTTTAGCCACAGCAGTTGTTGACATTAAAGGCAGCTCAAGCCAACATCAGCCAGCCAGAGTATTGTTGGACTCTGGTTCTCAAGTGAATTTTATAACCGATGAATTGGCAAAAAGTCTGCAGTTAAAGAGAACTAGAAAGCATATTAGTTTGTTAGGTATTGGAAAGTCCAGCTTATCGGCACACCAAGTTGTGCAAACCACAATCTGCTCTCGCATACACCCATTCGAAATGGTGGCAGATTTCGTGATTTTAAAATCGATTTCCTCGTACCATCCAGAAAAGGCGGTTCCGCCTGATTCCTTAATGGATGCTACTGAGAGCTATCCACTGGCTGATCCAGTCTTTTACAAGCCACAAAAGGTTGATTTGCTATTAGGTGCAGACTCCTTTTTCGATATCTTAAGTAATGGTCAAGTAAAACAGGGCAGAGAGGCACTAACCTTACAAAACACTGTTTTTGGGTGGGTGGTGTCTGGACGTTGCAAGTCCAAAGGCCCTCAAGCCACATTAACTTGCTCTATGGTGAGCACAGTTCAAGAAGCCTGCCCGCTCGACAGCTTGGTCAAACGTTTCTGGGAGTTGGAAAATGTTCCAAATGCATCCATAGAAAGGCTGTACACCCCCGAAGAAACTATGTGTGAAAAATCCTTTATCGACACTATCACACGTCTACCCTCCGGTCGATTGCAAGTTTCTTTGCCATTTAAGTCTAGCCCGACATCTCTCGGTTCGTCGTTTGAGACAGCCAGAAGACGATTTTTGTCTTTAGATCAGAAAGATTGCAAAACTCTTGGACTGATGTGGAACCCACAGGCAGACATTTTCAAGTACTGTCTGAAACCAATAGTCTCGTCCGAAACCACAACCAAGAAAGTAATGTTATCCGCCATAGCCAGTCTTTTCGATCCCTTGGGTCTGCTATGTCCGGTGATTACTAATGCAAAAATCTTCTTGCAGGAAATTTGGCTTTTGAGCCTTGGTTGGGACGATCCCATTCCCTTAAAGTTGCAACAAAGATGGGAGTCGATGGTTTCGGACATGCGAAGGTTGCATGAAGTCACCATTCCACGTTTTGTAGGAGCTAGCACAAGCACTCGATGTCAAATACATGGGTTTGAGGATGCGTCCACGCGAGCATACGGCTGCAGCATCTACGTTCGTGTGTCCCATTCAAATGGAGTGTCCGTTAACTTATTAACGGCAAAGTCAAGGGTGGCACCCTTAAAGACAAAAACAATCCCAAGATTGGAGCTATGTGCCGCTCATCTGTTGGCAAAGTTGTGGGAGGAAGTTCGATCTGTTATTGATTGCCCCGTAGAGAAGGTTATATTGTGGTCAGATTCGGAAGTGGTTCTACATTGGCTGCAAACTCATCCCTCCCAGTTAACAACATTTGTTTCTAATCGAGTTGCAGAGATACAGGAAATCACTTCGACTGCCTCATGGAGACATGTACCCACCAAAGAAAATCCTGCAGATCCAGTATCTCGGGGATCATCAGTAGCAGACTTAGATTCACTATTTTGGTTTAACGGCCCGTCATTCCTGCAACAAAATGCCATGGATTGGCCTCAAAATCGTCATTTACGTTTGACAGAAGCGGACGCGTCATTAGAGAAGAAGAAGGTAGCCACTTCGCTTGTCGCGGCCGATGGCGAACACAATCCCATCCTCACCCTAATAGAAAACTCATCATCATATATGAAAGTGGTAGGCACAATTGCATATATCCGTCGGTTCATAAACAAAAGGAAAGGAGTAATTTGGAGTAGTCCTTGTCCGTCATCAGAAGAGCAATCCCTCCATGTTAAGGCAAATCAGTTGGCTGCATATATATATATAGCTATAATTATACCTAAGAGAAATGAATGAAATCACGCTCTTAAATTGTAATGTCATGCGCTCTTATACGTTGCGAACGGAGCCTATGCAAGCAGCAGCCGCTCATGAAGAGGGCGCCGCTTTAGAATAAACTCACTTATAATTGAAAGTCGATTGAGGGCACAAGTGGATCTGTCGGTCTGTCTGATTCCAGTGTATCAGTAAAACATTCAGAAATCGTGCCTAACGGCAGGCTAATTTGCACAACCATCCATGGCGCCCCCGGGTCTGATTTTCTGGATTGGACAGAAGTTGGATTGGATTAATCTTGGCGCTTCGTTGGATATCCCCATTATATATCATCCCTCGCTCGTTGCTGTTGGTGTTCCTGCAGTTGTCATTGGTGGCCCGCTGGACTTCAAACTTAGCTACTCTTGAGAGCTGCTCGTGGGTATTCCTGGTTGGTATGAACTTGTGGGAGGGAATGCATCGGTGTTCAAACAACCCTCAACCAGTGCCACAGGTAAATCAAAGTGCCCAATTGTTTCATCAAAAAATATAAATAACTACGTATAAAAAAGGCCTGTGAATAAATTATTCAATAAAAGTGATTCGGCCAGGTATCTGTACGTACACACATTCAAAGTTATTTGATTATACAGTGAGTGATCACTGTACTTGTGGTCAACGACATTTCCAAAAAGAACCGACAAGCAAAGGAGAAACGGCAATAGTTTCGCGCGCAAGCTCTAACCGCTGCGCATCATTCCCCCCTCGCCCGTCTTCGTCATAAATTTTCGTTTCTGCTTTGCGCGAACGGTTCTTGCTGGACGCTCTTCGTTTTACAGCGCAGCTGCACTTTTGTGCTCTCTCATTCAGCGCTCGCTTGCTCTTTATCGTTTCGTGTTCTCTCCTTGTCTCCATGTAGCACTCACATACATTACACATACCATTACTTGTGGTTTAGTCGGTCGGTCGCTAAAGCAGCATACGCATATACGCGCATTTAAGTTGCGTTTCGGTGAACTACAAGCTCGACTCGAAATCGAAAGCGTTGGCTTGTAGGCATTTTGGCGATCATCTCTCTCTCGTAGTCTCTAGCACGGTAACAGCATTAGGCTGTTAGCAGGAAGAAAAAATTTGTGAGTGTAATTGCTGAGTGTGACAGTGGGACAAGTGCCATTTTTGAGAAACAAAAATTTTATAGAACTAAAATGCCTGGAAAACGGCGAGGAATGTCTAGACAATCGGCAGAGGTTGACGATGTGGAGTCGTTAGACACTCTTCGCAAGCTGAGTGCAGTTAAGAAAGATATCAATCGTACATGGAGCGTTCTTAAAGATAAACAGTCTTCCTTTTCAAAGGCACAATTGGAGTGCCGCATGGAAATATTAGAGTCATACATTGAACGGGCTTTCCAATTACAAGTAGAAATTGAGGATGTCAACCCAGATTTAGCTTCTCGAGCCGAGCTTGAGGATTTATGTATTGAGGCTAAATCCACGCTCAAGTCCATGTCTGCTAAATTTGAGCAACGGACAGCAAATGAGTCGGTATTAAATACGACAATTGCTACAAATAGACATTTGCCGCCAGTAAAATTGCCAAATTCAGTGGCGATTATACCGAGTATAAAAATTTTATCGGCCTATTTAGTAGCATAGTGGATAGCGATCCCACATTAAGCAATGTGGAGAAATTTAATCATTTATTGACTTGCTTAGAGAAAGAAGCGCTAGGAGTAGTACAGGCTTATCCAGTGACCGAACAAAACTATCCGAAGGCCCTTAGTGCCTTAATGAAGGTATACGATAATGATTGTTTAATATTCTTAAATAGTATAGCCCGTCTGTTCGAGTTGCAAAGCATGCAAGGTCCGTCTGCATCTGGGCTGAGATCCCTTCTTGACACAGCTTCCGCTATTTACGACTCGCTATTGTCTGTAGGAGATTATAAACAAATTTCGGATGCTTTACTGATACACATTGTCATGTCCAAGGTAGATCAAAAAACCCGCTTTCAATGGGAAGAGAATCTGGATTATCAATCCATTCCATATTGGACAGACTGTGTATCTTCGCTTAACAAACGCTACCAACATTTATCTGCAGAAGAGACGAATTCAGGGCAATCTAGAGGAAAAAAGACAAGTCAGGATTCAAAGAACAAGCAATCTGGAAAGACTTCGTTGACTGTGGCTCAGGCCAAACCTTCTCAAGATCAGAAATGTTCATTTTGCAAGGCAACTGAACATTTCATCACTTCTTGCTCGGATTTCGCTGCAGCTTCAGTCGCAACCCGCTTCCAATTTGCAAAGGGAGTTCCGCTATGCATTAATGGCCTACGCAAAGGACACATTGTGTCAAAGTGCAAATCGTCACATTGCAGAGTCTGTTCCAAACCGCATCATACTTTGTTACATCGTTACACAACTGACTCATCCACAAGTCAAGCTGCGTTGGACAATCCGCCTGCAATTCTAAACGCACGTCCACTAGTTTCGAATCATGCAATGGCACGCGACAATGACCAAGTACTTTTAGCCACAGCAGTTGTTGACATTAAAGGCAGCTCAAGCCAACATCAGCCAGCCAGAGTATTGTTGGACTCTGGTTCTCAAGTGAATTTTATAACCGATGAATTGGCAAAAAGTCTGCAGTTAAAGAGAGCTAGAAAGCATGTTTGTTAGGTATTGGAAAATCCAGCTTATCGGCACACCAAGTTGTGCAAACCACAATCTGCTCTCGCATACACCCATTCGAAATGGTGGCAGATTTCGTGATTTTAAAATCGATTTCCTCGTACCATCCAGAAAAGGCGGTTCCGCCTGATTCCTTAATGGATGCTACTGAGAGCTATCCACTGGCTGATCCAGTCTTTTACAAGCCACAAAAGGTTGATTTGCTATTAGGTGCAGACGCCTTTTTCGATATCTTAAGTAATGGTCAAGTAAAACAGGGCAGAGAGGCACTAACCTTACAAAACACTGTTTTTGGGTGGGTGGTGTCTGGACGTTGCAACTCCAAAGGCCCTCAAGCCACATTAACTTGCTCTATGGTGAGCACAGTTCAAGAAGCCTGCCCGCTCGACAGCTTGGTCAAACGTTTCTGGGAGTTGGAAAATGTTCCAAATGCATCCATAGAAAGGCTGTACACCCCCGAAGAAACTATGTGTGAAAAATCCTTTATCGACACTATCACACGTCTACCCTCCGGTCGATTGCAAGTTTCTTTGCCATTTAAGTCTAGCCCGACATCTCTCGGTTCGTCGTTTGAGACAGCCAGAAGACGATTTTTGTCTTTAGATCAGAAAGATTGCAAAACTCTTGGACTGATGTGGAACCCACAGGCAGACATTTTCAAGTACTGTCTGAAACCAATAGTCTCGTCCGAAACCACAACCAAGAGAGTAATGTTATCCGCCATAGCCAGTCTTTTCGATCCCTTGGGTCTGCTATGTCCGGTGATTACTAATGCAAAAATCTTCTTGCAGGAAATTTGGCTTTTGAGCCTTGGTTGGGACGATCCCATTCCCTTAAAGTTGCAACAAAGATGGGAGTCGATGGTTTCGGACATGCAAAGGTTGCATGAAGTCACCATTCCACGTTTTGTAGGAGCTAGCACAAGCACTCGATGTCAAATACATGGGTTTGAGGATGCGTCCACGCGAGCATACGGCTGCAGCATCTACGTTCGTGTGTCCCATTCAAATGGAGTGTCCGTTAACTTATTAACGGCAAAGTCAAGGGTGGCACCCTTAAAGACAAAAACAATCCCAAGATTGGAGCTATGTGCCGCTCATCTGTTGGCAAAGTTGTGGGAGGAAGTTCGATCTATTATTGATTGCCCCGTAGAGAAGGTTATATTGTGGTCAGATTCGGAAGTGGTTCTACATTGGCTGCAAACTCATCCCTCCCAGTTAACAACATTTGTTTCAAATCGAGTTGCAGAGATACAGGAAATCACTTCGACTGCCTCATGGAGACATGTACCCACCAAAGAAAATCCTGCAGATCCAGTATCTCGGGGATCATCAGTAGCAGACTTAGATTCACTATTTTGGTTTAACGGCCCGTCATTCCTGCAACAAAATGCCATGGATTGGCCTCAAAATCGTCATTTACGTTTGACAGAAGCGGACGCGTCATTAGAGAAGAAGAAGGTAGCCACTTCGCTTGTCGCGGCCGATGGCGAACACAATCCCATCCTCACCCTAATAGAAAACTCATCATCATATATGAAAGTGGTAGGCACAATTGCATATATCCGCCGGTTCATAAACAAAAGGAAAGGAGTAATTTGGAGTAGTCCTTGTCCGTCATCAGAAGAGCAATCCCTCCATGTTAAGGCAAATCAGTTGCCTGCATATATATATATAGCTATAATTATACCTAAGAGAAATGTATGAAATCACGCTCTTAAATTGTAATGTCATGCGCTCTTATACGTTGCGAACGGAGCCTATGCAAGCAGCAGCCGCTCATGAAGAGGGCGCCGCTTTAGAATAAACTCACTTATAATTGAAAGTCGATTGAGGGCACAAGTGGATCTGTCGGTCTGTCTGATTCCAGTGTATCAGTAAAACATTCAGAAATCGTGCCTAACGGCAGGCTAATTTGCACAACCATTTTTGGCGCCCCCGGGTGGACACTGATTTTCTGGATTGGACAGAAGTTGGATTGGATTAATCTTGGCGCTTCGTTGGATATCCCCATTGGATATCATCCCTCGCTCGTTGCTGTTGCTGTTCCTGCAGTTGTCATTGGTGGCCCGCTGGACTTCAAACTTAGCTACTCTTGAGAGCTGCTCGTGGGTATTCCTGGTTGGTTATTCAATAAAAGTGATTCGGCCAGGTATCTGTACGTACACACATTCAAAGTTATTTGATTATACAGTGAGTGATCACTGTACTTGTGGTCAACGACATTTCCAAAAAGAGCCGACAAGCAAAGGAGAAACGGCAATAGTTTCGCGCGCAAGCTCTAACCGCTGCGCATCATTCCCCCCTCGCCCGTCTTCGTCATAAATTTTCGTTTCTGCTTTGCGCGAACGGTTCTTGCTGGACGCTTTTCGTTTTACAGCGCAGCTGCACTTTTGTGCTCTCTCATTCAGCGCTCGCTTGCTCTTTATCGTTTCGTGTTCTCTCCTTGTCTCCATGTAGCACTCACATACATTACACATACCATTACTTGTGGTTTAGTCGGTCGGTCGCTAAAGCAGCATACGCATATACGCGCATTTAAGTTGCGTTTCGGTGAACTATAAGCTCGACTCGAAATCGAAAGCGTTGGCTTGTAGGCATTTTGGCGATCATCTCTCTCTCTCTCTCTCGTAGTCTCTAGCACGGTAACAGCATTGGGCTGTTAGCAGGCAGAAAAAATTTGTGAGTGTAATTGCTGAGTGTGACAGTGGGACAAGTGCCATTTTTGAGAAACAAAAATTTTATAGAACTAAAATGCCTGGAAAACGGCGAGGAATGTCTAGACAATCGGCAGAGGTTGACGATGTGGAGTCGTTAGACACTCTTCGCAAGCTGAGTGCAGTTAAGAAAGATATCAATCGTACATGGAGCGTTCTTAAAGATAAACAGTCTTCCTTTTCAAAGGCACAATTGGAGTGCCGCATGGAAATATTAGAGTCATACATTGAACGGGCTTTCCAATTACAAGTAGAAATTGAGGATGTCAACCCAGATTTAGCTTCTCGAGCCGAGCTTGAGGATTTATGTATTGAGGCTAAATCCACGCTCAAGTCCATGTCTGCTAAATTTGAGCAACGGACAGCAAATGAGTCGGTATTAAATACGACAATTGCTACAAATAGACATTTGCCGCCAGTAAAATTGCACAAATTCAGTGGCGATTATACCGAGTATAAAAATTTTATCGGCCTATTTAGTAGCATAGTGGATAGCGATCCCACATTAAGCAATGTGGAGAAATTTAATCATTTATTGACTTGCTTAGAGAAAGAAGCGCTAGGAGTAGTACAGGCTTATCCAGTGACCGAACAAAACTATCCGAAGGCCCTTAGTGCCTTAATGAAGGTATACGATAATGATTGTTTAATATTCTTAAATAGTATAGCCCGTCTGTTCGAGTTGCAAAGCATGCAAGGTCCGTCTGCATCTGGGCTGAGATCCCTTCTTGACACAGCTTCCGCTATTTACGAGTCGCTATTGTCTGTAGGAGATTATAAACAAATTTCGGATGCTTTACTGATACACATTGTCATGTCCAAGGTAGATCAAAAAACCCGCTTTCAATGGGAAGAGAATCTGGATTATCAATCCATTCCATATTGGACAGACTGTGTATCTTCGCTTAACAAACGCTACCAACATTTATCTGCAGAAGAGACGAATTCAGGGCAATCTAGAGGAAAAAAGACAAGTCAGGATTCAAAGAACAAGCAATCTGGAAAGACTTCGTTGACTGTGGCTCAGGCCAAACCTTCTCAAGATCAGAAATGTTCATTTTGCAAGGCAACTGAACATTTCATCACTTCTTGCTCGGATTTCGCTGCAGCTTCAGTCGCAACCCGCTTCCAATTTGCAAAGGGAGTTCCGCTATGCATTAATGGCCTACGCAAAGGACACATTGTGTCAAAGTGCAAATCGTCACATTGCAGAGTCTGTTCCAAACCGCATCATACTTTGTTACATCGTTACACAACTGACTCATCCACAAGTCAAGCTGCGTTGGACAATCCGCCTGCAATTCTAAACGCACGTCCACTAGTTTCGAATCATGCAATGGCACGCGACAATGACCAAGTACTTTTAGCCACAGCAGTTGTTGACATTAAAGGCAGCTCAAGCCAACATCAGCCAGCCAGAGTATTGTTGGACTCTGGTTCTCAAGTGAATTTTATAACCGATGAATTGGCAAAAAGTCTGCAGTTAAAGAGAGCTAGAAAGCATGTTTGTTAGGTATTGGAAAATCCAGCTTATCGGCACACCAAGTTGTGCAAACCACAATCTGCTCTCGCATACACCCATTCGAAATGGTGGCAGATTTCGTGATTTTAAAATCGATTTCCTCGTACCATCCAGAAAAGGCGGTTCCGCCTGATTCCTTAATGGATGCTACTGAGAGCTATCCACTGGCTGATCCAGTCTTTTACAAGCCACAAAAGGTTGATTTGCTATTAGGTGCAGACGCCTTTTTCGATATCTTAAGTAATGGTCAAGTAAAACAGGGCAGAGAGGCACTAACCTTACAAAACACTGTTTTTGGGTGGGTGGTGTCTGGACGTTGCAACTCCAAAGGCCCTCAAGCCACATTAACTTGCTCTATGGTGAGCACAGTTCAAGAAGCCTGCCCGCTCGACAGCTTGGTCAAACGTTTCTGGGAGTTGGAAAATGTTCCAAATGCATCCATAGAAAGGCTGTACACCCCCGAAGAAACTATGTGTGAAAAATCCTTTATCGACACTATCACACGTCTACCCTCCGGTCGATTGCAAGTTTCTTTGCCATTTAAGTCTAGCCCGACATCTCTCGGTTCGTCGTTTGAGACAGCCAGAAGACGATTTTTGTCTTTAGAAAGGCGATTATGCCAAAAACCTGCCATAAAATCGATGTTTATGGACTTTATGGAGGAATACTTGTCGTTAGGACATATGACTGCAATGGAAAACTCAATCCCGGCAGAGCCGCATTGTTTCATCCCGTATCAATGCGTGGAACGACCACAAAGTACATCCACTAAGCTTAGAGTAGTGTTCGATGCGTCGTGCAAAACAACGAGTCAAGTCTCGCTCAATGATTTACTCATGGTTGAAGCAACCATCCAGCCGTGCCTATACGCAACGTTGTTAAGATTTCGGTGTCGCAAATTCGCTCTTACAGCAGACATTACAAAAATGTACCGTCAAGTCGAACTTGATGAGGCGCATCGCAAATTCCAATTAATTATTTGGAGACGTGCAAGCTCGGATCCCTTGCAAGTGTTTCGTCTAAATACGGTAACTTATGGCACGGCCAGCGCACCTTTTCTTGCTGTCAGGTGCTTGAAGTATCTAAGCGAAACTCATTTAAATTCGCATCCACTTGGCTCAAAGTCTCTTGCTTCCGATTTCTATGTTGACGATCTTCTTACAGGCGCAGACACGAAATCCGAACTACGGATATTGCGTCAACAGCTAGTTGAAATCCTAGAGCCAGCCGGATTTGTGCTGACGAAGTGGACTGCTAATTGTCAACTAGGTGACAGTCAGAAAGAGAATCTGGTTATTTCGAGTGGAGATCAGCAAGATTGCAAAACTCTTGGACTGATGTGGAACCCACAGGCAGACATTTTCAAGTACTGTCTGAAACCAATAGTCTCGTCCGAAACCACAACCAAGAGAGTAATGTTATCCGTCATAGCCAGTCTTTTCGATCCCTTGGGTCTGCTATGTCCGGTGATTACTATTGCAAAAATCTTCTTGCAGGAAATTTGGCTTTTGAGCCTTGGTTGGGACGATCCCATTCCCTTAAAGTTGCAACAAAGATGGGAGTCGATGGTTTCGGACATGCAAAGGTTGCATGAAGTCACCATTCCACGTTTTGTAGGAGCTAGCACAAGCACTCGATGTCAAATACATGGGTTTGAGGATGCGTCCACGCGAGCATACGGCTGCAGCATCTACGTTCGTGTGTCCCATTCAAATGGAGTGTCCGTTAACTTATTAACGGCAAAGTCAAGGGTGGCACCCTTAAAGACAAAAACAATCCCAAGATTGGAGCTATGTGCCGCTCATCTGTTGGCAAAGTTGTGGGAGGAAGTTCGATCTGTTATTGATTGCCCCGTAGAGAAGGTTATATTGTGGTCAGATTCGGAAGTGGTTCTACATTGGCTGCAAACTCATCCCTCCCAGTTAACAACATTTGTTTCAAATCGAGTTGCAGAGATACAGGAAATCACTTCGACTGCCTCATGGAGACATGTACCCACCAAAGAAAATCCTGCAGATCCAGTATCTCGGGGATCATCAGTAGCAGACTTAGATTCACTATTTTGGTTTAACGGCCCGTCATTCCTGCAACAAAATGCCATGGATTGGCCTCAAAATCGTCATTTACGTTTGACAGAAGCGGACGCGTCATTAGAGAAGAAGAAGGTAGCCACTTCGCTTGTCGCGGCCGATGGCGAACACAATCCCATCCTCACCCTAATAGAAAACTCATCATCATATATGAAAGTGGTAGGCACAATTCGCCGGTTCATAAACAAAAGGAAAGGAGTAATTTGGAGTAGTACTTGTCCGTCATCAGAAGAGCTCGGCGCAGCGTTTCTAGCAGCAGTTGAAGCTGTTCAAAGAGACGCATTCTCGCAGGAGATTGACAAAATAAAAAAGTCATCAAAGTTGCAGGCATCACTTCAAAAACTAACTCCCTTCATTTCGGAAGAACAAGTGGGCTCATGCTCGTTTTCGTTGGTTCGAGTAGGTGGTCGCCTATTAAACGCTCCTCTAGCCCACAACGCAAAATTTCCACTGTTAATGCCAAAAAATTTTAGATTTGTTACCCTCTATCTTAGCTATTTGCATCGAGCCAATTGTCACGCTGGACCCCGTGCACTAGTGGGATTCCTAAGACAGTCCATGTGGCTGATAAATGCACGAAGAGAGTGCAGTGCCATTGTCCGGAAATGCGTACACTGTTTCCACTACAAGCCGAAGCTTCTCTCACAAATCATGGGAAATCTTCCCGCTGATCGATTGTGTGGGAATCGACCCTTCGAGATTAGCGGAGTTGATTTGTTTGGACCGGTTCGTGTATCGCTTGGGATTCGTGGCAAGCAGCCTCTTAAGATGTACATAGCAGTGTTTGTCTGCTTTGCATCTAAGGCCGTACACCTAGATATTGTAAAAGACTTGACCTCTAATACATTTATTTTGTGCTTATCCAGGTTTGTTGGACGTCGTGGGCCTCTTGTCAAACTCTATTGCGACAACGCCACGAATTTTGTTGGTGCAGCTCGCATGCTCAAGGAGCGCATGGATGCATTCAATGCCAAGGACGAAGACCTCAAGGCGTATGCTGCGGCTCACAGTTTTTCGGTGGAATTCATTCCCCCGCGAGCCCCGCACATTGGAGGCCTGTGGGAGTCGGCGGTGAAGTCCGCCAAGAATCTGCTGCTCAGGGCTATGGGCAGCGCAGTGCTCAAGGAGGACGAGCTGCATACGGTTCTCGTGGACGTCGAGGCCGTGCTCAATTCCAGACCACTGGTGGTCGACAGCGGCAGCCCCAACGAAGGGGAGGTGGTGACTCCAGCGCATCTACTAGTCGGCAGAACGCTAGTTTCGCTGCCACCCGAATCAGAGCTGCCCAGACCAGACAGCAGCCTCTCATATCTGCAACGATGGCAGCTCGTGTCTGCCATCAAGCAAAGATTTTGGAGAGATTGGTCCAGAGACTATCTTCTCAGCCTTCAACAGCGAGGGAAGTGGTCCGAGGAGGTCGCCAACTTGGAGCCAGGCAGAGTGGTGGCAATTCACGAGGACAACGTGCCCCCTCAAATGTGGCTCACCGGAATAGTGGAGGAGGCAATCCTAGGAGCGGACGGGAAGGTTCGCGTGGCCGTGATTAGGACGAAGGCCGGGGTCTACAAGCGATCGATCCATCGTTTGGCGCCTATTCCATTGGATTGAAGCCTATAGGCTGTCAACGCGGCCGATGTTAAGGCAAATCAGTTGCCTGCATATATATATATATAGCTATAATTATACCTAAGAGAAACGTTTGACCAAGCTGTCGAGCGGGCAGGCTTCTTGAACTGTGCTCACCATAGAGCAAGTTAATGTGGCTTGAGGGCCTTTGGACTTGCAACGTCCAGACACCACCCACCCAAAAACAGTGTTTTGTAAGGTTAGTGCCTCTCTGCCCTGTTTTACTTGACCATTACTTAAGATATCGAAAAAGGCATCTGCACCTAATAGCAAATCAACCTTTTGTGGCTTGTAAAAGACTGGATCAGCCAGTGGATAGCTCTCAGTAGCATCCATTAAGGAATCAGGCGGAACCGCCTTTTCTGGATGGTACGAGGAAATCGATTTTAAAATCACGAAATCTGCCACAATTTCGAATGGGTGTATGCGAGAGCAGATTGTGGTGTGCACAACTTTGTGAGGACCCATACTGGGAGCCTCACATAGTAACAAGAGTTAAGTGATTAATAATAAGACAACCTGAAAATATAGTAAGTCGCAATGGAGCGAGATTTGTATTAGTCACAATCATATGCTATGGTAGTAAATAAGCTAGTTAAGTTTTGCATAGCCGAAATCCCGCCAAACGGCCAGCTCACACGGAACAACCGCAAAGAAGACAGCGAGGAGAGAGAGCCATGCTCAGCCGGCAGCAGAGCGGATCTCTTTCGAGAAAGTCCCGTTGGCCCGAGCGCTAGGCGTGGGGAGAACGTCGAGCGACCGTGGCGAGAGAAGGAGTCGATTTTTGGCAGCGAGCGAAGACGGAACGTCGCGGACAGTGAAGAGATAAAGAAAAAGTGTTGAACGGCCGCGCGCCAGAGAGGAAAGGAAAAGCATGGATGAGCTGCAGGAACACAGGCGCCGGATCCGCGGGTGAGCTGGCCGATGGCCAAGGTAGTAGTAGGAGTAGAAGGGAGTGCAAGGGGAATCAATCCAATAAAACTTCGATCATATAATTAAGAACTCTTTGGCTTCCATTTGTTTTCTCTGGTCGGACCACCGACTGTGGTCATCTCTCCACCCCCTCCCCTTCCGTTTCCCTGACTGTTTTCGGTCACTACGCTCCCGCTCTGACTCTGGCAACAGGGTTTTACCCTGCCGGAGTGAGAAGTGGTACGCGTTTCGACAGAGGCGCCCCCCCCCTTATCCTTTTCCTTCACCTCCCCGGACCCGTGGCCCACCTCGACCTTGGCAACAGGGGTTTTACCCTGCTGAAGTCGGGGAGTGCAGCGTCTCGGGTGAGTTTCGCGCCGCCCGGCCCAACGCCCGCTTTCCCCCCCCTAATTTCTCCCGAAGGCCCCGTCGTTGACGGCGGCGCGGCGATCCCTGCGCCAACGACCCGCCTCCCCCCCCCCAGTCTCAACGTCTCAGCAACTTACAAATAAACTGTAGGTGACCCTGGGCAGACTGAGACTGACCCCAGCCTAGGATCACTACTTTACAACTTGGTGTGCCGATAAGCTGGATTTTCCAATACCTAACAAACTAATATGCTTTCTAGTTCTCTTTAACTGCAGACTTTTTGCCAATTCATCGGTTATAAAATTCACTTGAGAACCAGAGTCCAACAATACTCTGGCTGGCTGATGTTGGCTTGAGCTGCCTTTAATGTCAACAACTGCTGTGGCTAAAAGTACTTGGTCATTGTCGCGTGCCATTGCATGAATCGAAACTAGTGGACGTGCGTTTAGAATTGCAGGCGGATTGTCCAACGCAGCTTGACTTGTGGATGAGTCAGTTGTGTACCGATGTAACAAAGTATGATGCGGTTTGGAACAGACTCTGCAATGTGACGATTTGCACTTTGACACAATGTGTCCTTTGCGTAGGCAATTAATGCATAGCGGAACTCCCTTTGCAAATTGGAAGCGGGTTGCGACTGAAGCTGCAGCGAAATCCGAGCAAGAAGTGATGAAATGATCAGTTGCCTTGCAAAATGAACATTTCTGATCTTGAGAAGGTTTGGCCTGAGCCACAGTCAACGAAGTCTTTCCAGATTGCTTGTTCTTTGAATCCTGACTTGTCTTTGTTCCTCTAGATTGCCCTGAATTCGTCTCTTCTGCAGATAAATGTTGGTAGCGTTTGTTAAGCGAAGATACACAGTCTGTCCAATATGGAATGGATTGATAATCCAGATTCTCTTCCCATCGAAAGCGGGTTTTTTGATCTACCTTGGACATGACAATGTGTATCAGTAAAGCATCCGAAATTTGTTTATAATCTCCTACAGACAATAGCGACTCGTAAATAGCGGAAGCTGTGTCAAGAAGGGATCTCAGCCCAGATGCAGATGGACCTTGCATGCTTTGCAACTCGAACAGACGGGCTATACTATTTAAGAATATTAAACAATCATTATCGTATACCTTCATTAAGGCACTAAGAGCCTTCGGATAGTTTTGTTCGGTCACTAGATAAGCCTGTACTACTCCTAGCGCTTCTTTCTCTAAGCAAGTCAATAAATGATTAAATTTCTCCACATTGCTTAATGTGGGATCGCTATCCACTATGCTACTAAATAGGCCGATAAAATTTTTATACTCGGTATAATCGCCACTGAATTTGGGCAATTTTACTGGCGGCAAATGTCTATTTGTAGCAATTGTCGTATTTAATACCGACTCATTTGCTGTCCGTTGCTCAAATTTAGCAGACATGGACTTGAGCGTGGATTTAGCCTCAATACATAAATCCTCAAGCTCGGCTCGAGAAGCTAAATCTGGGTTGACATCCTCAATTTCTACTTGTAATTGGAAAGCCCGTTCAATGTATGACTCTAATATTTCCATGCGGCACTCCAATTGTGCCTTTGAAAAGGAAGACTGTTTATCTTTAAGAACGCTCCATGTACGATTGATATCTTTCTTAACTGCACTCAGCTTGCGAAGAGTGTCTAACGACTCCACATCGTCAACCTCTGCCGATTGTCTAGACATTCCTCGCCGTTTTCCAGGCATTTTAGTTCTATAAAATTTTTGTTTCTCAAAAATGGCACCTGTCCCACTGTCACACTCAGCAATTACACTCACAAATTTTTTCTGCCTGCTAACAGCCCAATGCTGTTACCGTGCTAGAGACTACGAGAGAGAGAGAGAGAGATGATCGCCAAAATGCCTACAAGCCAACGCTTTCGATTTCGAGTCGAGCTTGTAGTTCACCGAAACGCAACTTAAATGCGCGTATATGCGTATGCTGCTTTAGCGACCGACCGACTAAACCACAAGTAATGGTATGTGTAATGTATGTGAGTGCTACATGGAGACAAGGAGAGAACACGAAACGATAAAGAGCAAGCGAGCGCTGAATAAGAGAGCACAAAAGTGCAGCTGCGCTGTAAAACGAAGAGCGTCCAGCAAGAACCGTTCGCGCAAAGCAGAAACGAAAATTTATGACGAAGACGGTCGAGGGGGGGAATGATGCGCAGCGGTTAGAGCTTGCGCGCGAAACTATTGCCGTTTCTCCTTTGCTTGTCGGCTCTTTTTGGAAATGTCGTTGTGAAAAATCCTTTATCGACACTATCACACGTCTACCCTCCGGTCGATTGCAAGTTTCTTTGCCATTTAAGTCTAGCCCGACATCTCTCGGTTCGTCGTTTGAGACAGCCAGAAGACGATTTTTGTCTTTAGAAAGGCGATTATGCCAAAAACCTGCCATAAAATCGATGTTTATGGACTTTATGGAGGAATACTTGTCGTTAGGCCATATGACTGCAATGGAAAACTCAATCCCGGCAGAGCCGCATTGTTTCATCCCGTATCAATGCGTGGAACGACCACAAAGTACATCCACTAAGCTTAGAGTAGTGTTCGATGCGTCGTGCAAAACAACGAGTCAAGTCTCGCTCAATGATTTACTCATGGTTGGAGCAACCATCCAGCCGTGCCTATACGCAACGTTGTTAAGATTTCGGTGTCGCAAATTCGCTCTTACAGCAGACATTACAAAAATGTACCGTCAAGTCGAACTTGATGAGGCGCATCGCAAATTCCAATTAATTATTTGGAGACGTGCAAGCTCGGATCCCTTGCAAGTGTTTCGTCTAAATACGGTAACTTATGGCACGGCCAGCGCACCATTTCTTGCTGTCAGGTGCTTGAAGTATCTAAGCGAAACTCATTTAAATTCGCATCCACTTGGCTCAAAGTCTCTTGCTTCCGATTTTTATGTTGACGATCTTCTTACAGGTGCAGACACGAAATCCGAACTACGGATATTGCGTCAACAGCTAGTTGAAATCCTAGAGCCAGCCGGATTTGTGCTGACGAAGTGGACTGCTAATTGTCAACTAGGTGACAGTCAGAAAGAGAATCTGGTTATTTCGAGTGGAGATCAGCAAGATTGTAAAACTCTTGGACTGATGTGGAACCCACAGGCAGACATTTTCAAGTACTGTCTGAAACCAATAGTCTCGTCCGAAACCACAACCAAGAGAGTAATGTTATCCGTCATAGCCAGTCTTTTCGATCCCTTGGGTCTGCTATGTCCGGTGATTACTAATGCAAAAATCTTCTTGCAGGAAATTTGGCTTTTGAGCCTTGGTTGGGACGATCCCATTCCCTTAAAGTTGCAACAAAGATGGGAGTCGATGGTTTCGGACATGCAAAGGTTGCATGAAGTCACCATTCCACGTTTTGTAGGAGCTAGCACAAGCACTCGATGTCAAATACATGGGTTTGCAGATGCGTCCACGCGAGCATACGGCTGCTGCATCTACGTTCGTGTGTCCCATTCAAATGGAGTGTCCGTTAACTTATTAACGGCAAAGTCAAGGGTGGCACCCTTAAAGACAAAAACAATCCCAAGATTGGAGCTATGTGCCGCTCATCTGTTGGCAAAGTTGTGGGAGGAAGTTCGATCTATTATTGATTGCCCCGTAGAGAAGGTTATATTGTGGTCAGATTCGGAAGTGGTTCTACATTGGCTGCAAACTCATCCCTCCCAGTTAACAACATTTGTTTCAAATCGAGTTGCAGAGATACAGGAAATCACTTCGACTGCCTCATGGAGACATGTACCCACCAAAGAAAATCCTGCAGATCCAGTATCTCGGGGATCATCAGTAGCAGTCTTAGATTCACTATTTTGGTTTAACGGCCCGTCATTCCTGCAACAAAATGCCATGGATTGGCCTCAAAATCGTCATTTACGTTTGACAGAAGCGGACGCGTCATTAGAGAAGAAGAAGGTAGCCACTTCGCTTGTCGCGGCCGATGGCGAACACAATCCCATCCTCACCCTAATAGGAAACTCATCATCATATATGAAAGTGGTAGGCACAATTGCATATATCCGCCGGTTCATAAACAAAAGGAAAGGAGTAATTTGGAGTAGTACTTGTCCGTCATCAGAAGAGCTCGGCGCAGCGTTTCTAGCAGCAGTTGAAGCTGTTCAAAGAGACGCATTCTCGCAGGAGATTGACAAAATAAAAAAGTCATCAAAGTTGCAGGCATCACTTCAAAAACTAACTCCCTTCATTTTGGAAGAACAAGTGGGCTCATGCTCGTTTTCGTTGGTTCGAGTAGGTGGTCGCCTATTAAACGCTCCTCTAGCCCACAACGCAAAATTTCCACTGTTAATGCCTAAAAATTGTAGATTTGTTACCCTCTATCTTAGCTATTTGCATCGAGCCAATTGTCACGCTGGACCCCGTGCACTAGTGGGATTCCTAAGACAGTCCATGTGGCTGATAAATGCACGAAGAGAGTGCAGTGCCATTGTCCGGAAATGCGTACACTGTTTCCACTACAAGCCGAAGCTTCTCTCACAAATCATGGGAAATCTTCCCGCTGATCGATTGCGTGGGAATCGACCCTTCGAGATTAGCGGAGTTGATTTGTTTGGACCGGTTCGTGTATCGCTTGGGATTCGTGGCAAGCAGCCTATTAAGATGTACATAGCAGTGTTTGTCTGCTTTTGCATCTAAGGCCGTACACCTAGATATTGTAAAAGACTTGACCTCTAATACATTTATTTTGTGCTTTGGACGTCGTGGGCCTCTTGTCAAACTCTATTGCGACAACGCCACGAATTTTGTTGGTGCAGCTCGCATGCTCAAGGAGCGCATGGATGCATTCAATGCCAAGGACGAAGACCTCAAGGCGTATGCTGCGGCTCACAGTTTTTCGGTGGAATTCATTCCCCCGCGAGCCCCGCACATTGGAGGCCTGTGGGAGTCGGCGGTGAAGTCCGCCAAGAATCTGCTGCTCAGGGCTATGGGCAGCGCAGTGCTCAAGGAGGACGAGCTGCATACGGTTCTCGTGGACGTCGAGGCCGTGCTCAATTCCAGACCACTGGTGGTCGACAGCGGCAGCCCCAACGAAGGGGAGGTGGTGACTCCAGCGCATCTACTAGTCGGCAGAACGCTAGTTTCGCTGCCACCCGAATCAGAGCTGCCCAGACCAGACAGCAGCCTCTCATATCTGCAACGATGGCAGCTCGTGTCTGCCATCAAGCAAAGATTTTGGAGAGATTGGTCCAGAGACTATCTTCTCAGCCTTCAACAGCGAGGGAAGTGGTCCGAGGAGGTCGCCAACTTGGAGCCAGGCAGAGTGGTGGCAATTCACGAGGACAACGTGCCCCCTCAAATGTGGCTCACCGGAATAGTGGAGGAGGCAATCCCAGGAGCGGACGGGAAGGTTCGCGTGGCCGTGATTAGGACGAAGGCCGGGGTCTACAAGCGATCGATCCATCGTTTGGCGCCTATTCCATTGGATTGAAGCCTATAGGCTGTCAACGCGGCCGATGTTAAGGCAAATCAGTTGCCTGCATATATATATATAGCTATAATTATACCTAAGAGAAATGTATGAAATCACGCTCTTAAATTGTAATGTCATGCGCTCTTATACCATGTTGCGAACGGAGCCTATGCAAGCAGCAGCCGCTCATGAAGAGGGCGCCGCTTTAGAATAAACTCACTTATAATTGAAAGTCGATTGAGGGCACAAGTGGATCTGTCGGTCTGTCTGATTCCAGTGTATCAGTAAAACATTCAGAAATCGTGCCTAACGGCAGGCTAATTTGCACAACCATTTTTGGCGCCCCCGGGTGGACCCTGATTCTCTGGATTGGACAGAAGTTGGATTGGATTAATCTTGGCGCTTCGTTGGATATCCCCATTGGATATCATCCCTCGCTCGTTGCTGTTGCTGTTCCTGCAGTTGTCATTGTTGGCCCGCTGGACTTCAAACTTAGCTACTCTTGAGAGCTGCTCGTGGGTATTCCTGGTTGGTATGAACTTGTGGGAGGGAATGCATCGGTGTTCAAACAACCCTCAACCAGTGCCACAGGTAAATCAAAGTGCCCAATTGTTTCATCAAAAAATATAAATAACTACTGTACTTGTGGTCAACGACATTTCCAAAAAGAGCCGACAAGCAAAGGAGAAACGGCAATAGTTTCGCGCGCAAGCTCTAACCGCTGCGCATCATTCCCCCCTCGCCCGTCTTCGTCATAAATTTTCGTTTCTGCTTTGCGCGAACGGTTCTTGCTGGACGCTCTTCGTTTTACAGCGCAGCTGCACTTTTGTGCTCTCTCATTCAGCGCTCGCTTGCTCTTTATCGTTTCGTGTTCTCTCCTTGTCTCCATGTAGCACTCACATACATTACACATACCATTACTTGTGGTTTAGTCGGTCGGTCGCTAAAGCAGCATACGCATATACGCGCATTTAAGTTGCGTTTCGGTGAACTACAAGCTCGACTCGAAATCGAAAGCGTTGGCTTGTAGGCATTTTGGCGATCATCTCTCTCTCTCTCTCGTAGTCTCTAGCACGGTAACAGCATTGGGCTGTTAGCAGGCAGACAAAATTTGTGAGTGTAATTGCTGAGTGTGACAGTGGGACAAGTGCCATTTTTGAGAAACAAAAATTTTATAGAACTAAAATGCCTGGAAAACGGCGAGGAATGTCTAGACAATCGGCAGAGGTTGACGATGTGGAGTCGTTAGACACTCTTCGCAAGCTGAGTGCAGTTAAGAAAGATATCAATCGTACATGGAGCATTCTTAAAGATAAACAGTCTTCCTTTTCAAAGGCACAATTGGAGTGCCGCATGGAAATATTAGAGTCATACATTGAACGGGCTTTCCAATTACAAGTAGAAATTGAGGATGTCAACCCAGATTTAGCTTCTCGAGCCGAGCTTGAGGATTTATGTATTGAGGCTAAATCCACGCTCAAGTCCATGTCTGCTAAATTTGAGCAACGGACAGCAAATGAGTCGGTATTAAATACGACAATTGCTACAAATAGACATTTGCCGCCAGTAAAATTGCCCAAATTCAGTGGCGATTATACCGAGTATAAAAATTTTATCGGCCTATTTAGTAGCATAGTGGATAGCGATCCCACATTAAGCAATGTGGAGAAATTTAATCATTTATTGACTTGCTTAGAGAAAGAAGCGCTAGGAGTAGTACAGGCTTATCTAGTGACCGAACAAAACTATCCGAAGGCTCTTAGTGCCTTAATGAAGGTATACGATAATGATTGTTTAATATTCTTAAATAGTATAGCCCGTCTGTTCGAGTTGCAAAGCATGCAAGGTCCATCTGCATCTGGGCTGAGATCCCTTCTTGACACAGCTTCCGCTATTTACGAGTCGCTATTGTCTGTAGGAGATTATAAACAAATTTCGGATGCTTTACTGATACACATTGTCATGTCCAAGGTAGATCAAAAAACCCGCTTTCGATGGGAAGAGAATCTGGATTATCAATCCATTCCATATTGGACAGACTGTGTATCTTCGCTTAACAAACGCTACCAACATTTATCTGCAGAAGAGACGAATTCAGGGCAATCTAGAGGAACAAAGACAAGTCAGGATTCAAAGAACAAGCAATCTGGAAAGACTTCGTTGACTGTGGCTCAGACCAAACCTTCTCAAGATCAGAAATGTTCATTTTGCAAGGCAACTGATCATTTCATCACTTCTTGCTCGGATTTCGCTGCAGCTTCAGTCGCAACCCGCTTCCAATTTGCAAAGGGAGTTCCGCTATGCATTAATTGCCTACGCAAAGGACACATTGTGTCAAAGTGCAAATCGTCACATTGCAGAGTCTGTTCCAAACCGCATCATACTTTGTTACATCGGTACACAACTGACTCATCCACAAGTCAAGCTGCGTTGGACAATCCGCCTGCAATTCTAAACGCACGTCCACTAGTTTCGATTCATGCAATGGCACGCGACAATGACCAAGTACTTTTAGCCACAGCAGTTGTTGACATTAAAGGCAGCTCAAGCCAACATCAGCCAGCCAGAGTATTGTTGGACTCTGGTTCTCAAGTGAATTTTATAACCGATGAATTGGCAAAAAGTCTGCAGTTAAAGAGAACTAGAAAGCATATTAGTTTGTTAGGTATTGGAAAATCCAGCTTATCGGCACACCAAGTTGTAAAGTAGTGATCCTAGGCTGGGGTCAGTCTCAGTCTGCCCAGGGTCACCTACAGTTTATTTGTAAGTTGCTGAGACGTTGAGACTGGGGGGGGGGAGGCGGGTCGTTGGCGCAGGGATCGCCGAGCCGCCGTCAACGACGGGGCCTTCGGGAGAAATTAGGGGGGGGAAAGCGGGCGTTGGGCCGGGCGGCGCGAAACTCACCCGAGACGCTGCACTCCCCGACTTCAGCAGGGTAAAACCCCTGTTGCCAAGGTCGAGGTGGGCCACGGGTCCGGGGAGGTGAAGGAAAAGGATAAGGGGGGGGGCGCCTCTGTCGAAACGCGTACCACTTCTCACTCCGGCAGGGTAAAACCCTGTTGCCAGAGTCAGAGCGGGAGCGTAGTGACCGAAAACAGTCAGGGAAACGGAAGGGGAGGGGGTGGAGAGATGACCACAGTCGGTGGTCCGACCAGAGAAAACAAATGGAAGCCAAAGAGTTCTTAATTATATGATCGAAGTTTTATTGGATTGATTCCCCTTGCACTCCCTTCTACTCCTACTACTACCTTGGCCATCGGCCAGCTCACCCGCGGATCCGGCGCCTGTGTTCCTGCAGCTCGTCCATGCTTTTCCTTTCCTCTCTGGCGCGCGGCCGTTCAACACTTTTTCTTTATCTCTTCACTGTCCGCGACGTTCCGTCTTCGCTCGCTGCCAAAAATCGACTCCTTCTCTCGCCACGGTCGCTCGACGTTCTCCCCACGCCTAGCGCTCGGGCCAACGGGACTTTCTCGAAAGAGATCCGCTCTGCTGCCGGCTGAGCATGGCTCTCTCTCCTCGCTGTCTTCTTTGCGGTTGTTCCGTGTGAGCTGGCCGTTTGGCGGGATTTCGGCTATGCAAAACTTAACTAGCTTATTTACTACCATAGCATATGATTGTGACTAATACAAATCTCGCTCCATTGCGACTTACTATATTTTCAGGTTGTCTTATTATTAATCACTTAACTCTTGTTACTATGTGAGGCTCCCAGTATGGGTCCTCACAAAGTTGTGCACACCACAATCTGCTCTCGCATACACCCATTCGAAATTGTGGCAGATTTCGTGATTTTAAAATCGATTTCCTCGTACCATCCAGAAAAGGCGGTTCCGCCTGATTCCTTAATGGATGCTACTGAGAGCTATCCACTGGCTGATCCAGTCTTTTACAAGCCACGAAAGGTTGATTTGCTATTAGGTGCAGACGCCTTTTTCGATATCTTAAGTAATGGTCAAGTAAAACAGGGCAGAGAGGCACTAACCTTACAAAACACTGTTTTTGGGTGGGTGGTGTCTGGACGTTGCAAGTCCAAAGGCCCTCAAGCCACATTAACTTGCTCTATGGTGAGCACAGTTCAAGAAGCCTGCCCGCTCGACAGCTTGGTCAAACGTTTCTGGGAGTTGGAAAATGTTCCAAATGCATCCATAGAAAGGCTTTATACCCCCGAAGAAACTATGTGTGAAAAATCCTTTATCGACACTATCACACGTCTACCCTCCGGTCGATTGCAAGTTTCTTTGCCATTTAAGTCTAGCCCGACATCTCTCGGTTCGTCGTTTGAGACAGCCAGAAGACGATTTTTGTCTTTAGAAAGGCGATTATGCCAAAAACCTGCCATAAAATCGATGTTTATGGACTTTATGGAGGAATACTTGTCGTTAGGCCATATGACTGCAATGGAAAACTCAATCCCGGCAGAGCCGCATTGTTTCATCCCGTATCAATGCGTGGAACAACCACAAAGTACATCCACTAAGCTTAGAGTAGTGTTCGATGCGTCGTGCAAAACAACGAGTCAAGTCTCGCTCAATGATTTACTCATGGTTGGAGCAACCATCCAGCCGTGCCTATACGCAACGTTGTTAAGATTTCGGTGTCGCAAATTCGCTCTTACAGCAGACATTACAAAAATGTACCGTCAAGTCGAACTTGATGAGGCGCATCGCAAATTCCAATTAATTATTTGGAGACGTGCAAGTTCGGATCCCTTGCAAGTGTTTCGTCTAAATACGGTAACTTATGGCACGGCCAACGCACCATTTCTTGCTGTCAGGTGCTTGAAGTATCTAAGCGAAACTCATTTAAATTCGCATCCACTTGGCTCAAAGTCTCTTGCTTCCGATTTCTATGTTGACGATCTTCTTACAGGTGCAGACACGAAATCCGAACTACGGATATTGCGTCAACAGCTAGTTGAAATCCTAGAGCCAGCCGGATTTGTGCTGACGAAGTGGACTGCTAGGATTGTGGATTGTCAACTAGGTGACAGTCAGAAAGAGAATCTGGTTATTTCGAGTGGAGATCAGCAAGATTGCAAAACTCTTGGACTGATGTGGAACCCACAGGCAGACATTTTCAAGTACTGTCTGAAACCAATAGTCTCGTCCGAAACCACAACCAAGAGAGTAATGTTATCCGTCATAGCCAGTCTTTTCGATCCCTTGGGTCTGCTATGTCCGGTGATTACTAATGCAAAAATCTTCTTGCAGGAAATTTGGCTTTTGAGCCTTGGTTGGGACGATCCCATTCCCTTAAAGTTGCAACAAAGATGGGAGTCGATGGTTTCGGACATGCAAAGGTTGCATGAAGTCACCATTCCACGTTTTGTAGGAGCTAGCACAAGCACTCGATGTCAAATACATGGGTTTGCAGATGCGTCCACGCGAGCATACGGCTGCTGCATCTACGTTCGTGTGTCCCATTCAAATGGAGTGTCCGTTAACTTATCAACGGCAAAGTCAAGGGTGGCACCCTTAAAGACAAAAACAATCCCAAGATTGGAGCTATGTGCCGCTCATCTGTTGGCAAAGTTGTGGGAGGAAGTTCGATCTTGGTCAGATTCGGAAGTGTTTCAACATTGGCTGCAAACTCATCCCTCCCAGTTAACAACATTTGTTTCAAATCGAGTTGCAGAGATACAGGAAATCACTTCGACTGCCTCATGGAGACATGTACCCACCAAAGAAAATCCTGCAGATCCCGTATCTCGGGGATCATCAGTAGCAGACTTAGATTCACTATTTTGGTTTAACGGCCCGTCATTCCTGCAACAAAATGCCATGGATTGGCCTCAAAATCGTCATTTACGTTTGACAGAAGCGGACGCGTCATTAGAGAAGAAGAAGGTAGCCACTTCGCTTGTCGCGGCCGATGGCGAACACAATCCCATCCTCACCCTAATAGAAAACTCATCATCATATATGAAAGTGGTAGGCACAATTGCATATATCCGCCGGTTCATAAACAAAAGGAAAGGAGTAATTTGGAGTAGTACTTGTCCGTCATCAGAAGAGCTCGGCGCAGCGTTTCTAGCAGCAGTTGAAGCTGTTCAAAGAGACGCATTCTCGCAGGAGATTGACAAAATAAAAAAGTCATCAAAGTTGCAGGCATCACTTCAAAAACTAACTCCCTTCATTTCGGAAGAACAAGTGGGCTCATGCTCGTTTTCGTTGGTTCGAGTAGGTGGTCGCCTATTAAACGCTCCTCTAGCCTCTAGCCAAAAAATTGTAGATTTGTTACCCTCTATCTTAGCTATTTGCATCGAGCCAATTGTCACGCTGGACCCCGTGCACTAGTGGGATTCCTAAGACAGTCCATGTGGCTGATAAATGCACGAAGAGAGTGCAGTGCCATTGTCCGGAAATGCGTACACTGTTTCCACTACAAGCCGAAGCTTCTCTCACAAATCATGGGAAATCTTCCCGCTGATCGAAACACCACAAAAATGGTTGTGCAAATTAGCCTGCCGTTAGGCACGATTTCTGAATGTTTTACTGATACACTGGAATCAGACAGACCGACAGATCCACTTGTGCCCTCAATCGACTTTCAATTATAAGTGGATTTATTCTAAAGCGGCGCCCTCTTCATGAGCGGCTGCTGCTTGCATAGGCTCCGTTCGCAACGTATAAGAGCGCATGACATTACAATTTAAGAGCGTGATTTCATACATTTCTCTTAGGTATAATTATAGCTATATATATATATGCAGGCAACTGATTTGCCTTAACATCGGCCGCGTTGACAGCCTAGGCTTCAATCCAATGGAATAGGCACCAAACGATGGATCGATCGCTTGTAGACCCCGGCCTTCGTCCTAATCACGGCCACGCGAACCTTCCCGTCCGCTCCTGGGATTGCCTCCTCCACTATTCCGGTGAGCCACATTTGAGGGGGCACGTTGTCCTCGTGAATTGCCACCACTCTGCCTGGCTCCAAGTTGGCGACCTCCTCGGACCACTTCCCTCGCTGTTGAAGGCTGAGAAGATAGTCTCTGGACCAATCTCTCCAAAATCTTTGCTTGATGGCAGACACGAGCTGCCATCGTTGCAGATATGAGAGGCTGCTGTCTGGTCTGGGCAGCTCTGATTCGGGTGGCAGCGAAACTAGCGTTCTGCCGACTAGTAGATGCGCTGGAGTCACCACCTCCCCTTCGTTGGGGCTGCCGCTGTCGACCACCAGTGGTCTGGAATTGAGCACGGCCTCGACGTCCACGAGAACCGTATGCAGCTCGTCCTCCTTGAGCACTGCGCTGCCCATAGCCCTGAGCAGATTCTTGGCGGACTTCACCGCCGACTCCCACAGGCCTCCAATGTGCGGGGCTCGCGGGGGAATGAATTCCACCGAAAAACTGTGAGCCGCAGCATACGCCTTGAGGTCTTCGTCCTTGGCATTGAATGCATCCATGCGCTCCTTGAGCATGCGAGCTGCACCAACAAAATTCGTGGCGTTGTCCCAATAGAGTTTGACAAGAGGCCCACGACGTCCAACAAACCTGGATAAGCACAAAATAAATGTATTAGAGGTCAAGTGTTTTACAATATCTAGGTGTACGGCCTTAGATGCAAAGCAGACAAACACTGCTATGTACATCTTAAGAGGCTGCTTGCCACGAATCCCAAGCGATACACGAACCGGTCCAAACAAATCAACTCCGCTAATCTCGAAGGGTCGATTCCCACGCAATCGATCAGCGGGAAGATTTCCCATGATTTGTGAGAGAAGCTTCGGCTTGTAGTGGAAACAGTGTACGCATTTCCGGACAATGGCACTGCACTCTCTTCGTGCATTTATCAGCCACATGGACTGTCTTAGGAATCCCACTAGTGCACGGGGTCCAGCGTGACAATTGGCTCGATGCAAATAGCTAAGATAGAGGGTAACAAATCGACAATTTTTTGGCATTAACAGTGGAAATTTTGCGTTATGGGCTAGAGGAGCGTTTAATAGGCGACCACCTACTCGAACCAACGAAAACGAGCATGAGCCCACTTGTTCTTCCGAAATGAAGGGAGTTAGTTTTTGAAGTGATGCCTGCAACTTTGATGACTTTTTTATTTTGTCAATCTCCTGCGAGAATGCGTCTCTTTGAACAGCTTCAACTGCTGCTAGAAACGCTGCGCCGAGCTCTTCTGATGACGGACAAGTACTACTCCAAATTACTCCTTTCCTTTTGTTTATGAACCGGCGGATATATGCAATTGTGCCTACCACTTTAATATATGATAATGAGTTTTCTATTAGGGTGAGGATGGGATTGTGTTCGCCATCGGCCGCGACAAGCGAAGTGGCTACCTTCTTCTTCTCTAATGACGCGTCCGCTTCTGTCAAACGTAAATGACGATTTTGAGGCCAATCCATGGCATTTTGTTGCAGGAATGACGGGCCGTTAAACCAAAATAGTGAATCTAAGTCTGCTACTGATGATCCCCGAGATACTGGATCTGCAGGATTTTCTTTGGTGGGTACATGTCTCCATGAGGCAGTCGAAGTGATTTCCTGTATCTCTGCAACTCGATTTGAAACAAATGTTGTTAACTGGGAGGGATGAGTTTGCAGCCAATGTAGAACCACTTCCGAATCTGACCACAATATAACCTTCTCTACGGGGCAATCAATAATAGATCGAACTTCCTCCCACAACTTTGCCAACAGATGAGCGGCACATAGCTCCAATCTTGGGATTGTTTTTGTCTTTAAGGGTGCCACCCTTGACTTTGCCGTTAATAAGTTAACGGACACTCCATTTGAATGGGACACACGAACGTAGATGCAGCAGCCGTATGCTCGCGTGGACGCATCTGCAAACCCATGTATTTGACATCGAGTGCTTGTGCTAGCTCCTACAAAACGTGGAATGGTGACTTCATGCAACCTTTGCATGTCCCAAACCATCGACTCCCATCTTTGTTGCAACTTTAAGGGAATGGGATCGTCCCAACCAAGGCTCAAAAGCCAAATTTCCTGCAAGAAGATTTTTGCATTAGTATCACCGGACATAGCAGACCCAAGAGATCGAAAAGACTGGCTATGACGGATAACATTACTCTCTTGGTTGTGGTTTCGGACGAGACTATTGGTTTCAGACAGTACTTGAAAATGTCTGCCTGTGGGTTCCACATCAGTCCAAGAGTTTTGCAATCTTGCTGATCTCCACTCGAAATAACCAGATTCTCTTTCTGACTGTCACCTAGTTGACAATTAGCAGTCCACTTCGTCAGCACAAATCCGGCTGGCTCTAGGATTTCAACTAGCTGTTGACGCAATATCCGTAGTTCGGATTTCGTGTCTGCACCTGTAAGAAGATCGTCAACATAGAAATCGGAAGCAAGAGACTTTGAGCCAAGTGGATGCGAATTTAAATGAGTTTCGCTTAGATACTTCAAGCACCTGACAGCAAGAAATGGTGCGTTGGCCGTGCCATAAGTTACCGTATTTAGACGAAACACTTGCAAGGGATCCGAACTTGCACGTCTCCAAATAATTAATTGGAATTTGCGATGCGCCTCATCAAGTTCGACTTGACGGTACATTTTTGTAATGTCTGCTGTAAGAGCGAATTTGCGACACCGAAATCTTAACAACGTTGCGTATAGGCACGGCTGGATGGTTGCTCCAACCATGAGTAAATCATTGAGCGAGACTTGACTCGTTGTTTTGCACGACGCATCGAACACTACTCTAAGCTTAGTGGATGTACTTTGTGGTCGTTCCACGCATTGATACGGGATGAAACAATGCGGCTCTGCCGGGATTGAGTTTTCCATTGCAGTCATATGGCCTAACGACAAGTATTCCTCCATAAAGTCCATAAACATCGATTTTATGGCAGGTTTTTGGCATAATCGCCTTTCTAAAGACAAAAATCGTCTTCTGGCTGTCTCAAACGACGAACCGAGAGATGTCGGGCTAGACTTAAATGGCAAAGAAACTTGCAATCGACCGGAGGGTAGACGTGTGATAGTGTCGATAAAGGATTTTTTACACATAGTTTCTTCGGGGGTATAAAGCCTTTCTATGGATGCATTTGGAACATTTTCCAACTCCCAGAAACGTTTGACCAAGCTGTCGAGCGGGCAGGCTTCTTGAACTGTGCTCACCATAGAGCAAGTTAATGTGGCTTGAGGGCCTTTGGACTTGCAACGTCCAGACACCACCCACCCAAAAACAGTGTTTTGTAAGGTTAGTGCCTCTCTGCCCTGTTTTACTTGACCATTACTTAAGATATCGAAAAAGGCGTCTGCACCTAATAGCAAATCAACCTTTTGTGGCTTGTAAAAGACTGGATCAGCCAGTGGATAGCTCTCAGTAGCATCCATTAAGGAATCAGGCGGAACCGCCTTTTCTGGATGGTACGAGGAAATCGATTTTAAAATCACGAAATCTGCCACCATTTCGAATGGGTGTATGCGAGAGCAGATTGTGGTTTGCACAACTTGGTGTGCCGATAAGCTGGATTTTCCAATAACTAACAAACTAATATGCTTTCTAGTTCTCTTTAACTGCAGACTTTTTGCCAATTCATCGGTTATAAAATTCACTTGAGAACCAGAGTCCAACAATACTCTGGCTGGCTGATGTTGGCTTGAGCTGCCTTTAATGTCAACAACTGCTGTGGCTAAAAGTACTTGGTCATTGTCGCGTGCCATTGCATGTTTCGAAACTAGTGGACGTGCGTTTAGAATTGCAGGCGGATTGTCCAACGCAGCTTGACTTGTGGATGAGTCAGTTGTGTACCGATGTAACAAAGTATGATGCGGTTTGGAACAGACTCTGCAATGTGACGATTTGCACTTTGACACAATGTGTCCTTTGCGTAGGCAATTAATGCATAGCGGAACTCCCTTTGCAAATTGGAAGCGGGTTGCGACTGAAGCTGCAGCGAAATCCGAGCAAGAAGTGATGAAATGATCAGTTGCCTTGCAAAATGAACATTTCTGATCTTGAGAAGGTTTGGCCTGAGCCACAGTCAACGAAGTCTTTCCAGATTGCTTGTTCTTTGAATCCTGACTTGTCTTTTTTCCTCTAGATTGCCCTGAATTCGTCTCTTCTGCAGATAAATGTTGGTAGCGTTTGTTAAGCGAAGATACACAGTCTGTCCAATATGGAATGGATTGATAATCCAGATTCTCTTCCCATCGAAAGCGGGTTTTTTGATCTACCTTTGATCTACATGACAATGTGTATCAGTAAAGCATCCGAAATTTGTTTAGATTCTCCTACAGACAATAGCGACTCGTAAATAGCGGAAGCTGTGTCAAGAAGGGATCTCAGCCCAGATGCAGACGGACCTTGCATGCTTTGCAACTCGAACAGACGGGCTATACTATTTAAGAATATTCAACAATCATTATCGTATACCTTCATTAAGGCACTAAGGGCCTTCGGATAGTTTTGTTCGGTCACTGGATAAGCCTGTACTACTCCTAGCGCTTCTTTCTCTAAGCAAGTCAATAAATGATTAAATTTCTCCACATTGCTTAATGTGGGATCGCTATCCACTATGCTACTAAATAGGCCGATAAAATTTTTATACTCGGTATAATCGCCACTGAATTTGGGCAATTTTACTGGTGGCAAATGTCTATTTGTAGCAATTGTCGTATTTAATACCGACTCATTTGCTGTCCGTTGCTCAAATTTAGCAGACATGGACTTGAGCGTGGATTTAGCCTCAATACATAAATCCTCAAGCTCGGCTCGAGAAGCTAAATCTGGGTTGACATCCTCAATTTCTACTTGTAATTGGAAAGCCCGTTCAATGTATGACTCTAATATTTCCATGCGGCACTCCAATTGTGCCTTTGAAAAGGAAGACTGTTTATCTTTAAGAATGCTCCATGTACGATTGATATCTTTCTTAACTGCACTCAGCTTGCGAAGAGTGTCTAACGACTCCACATCGTCAACCTCTGCCGATTGTCTAGACATTCCTCGCCGTTTTCCAGGCATTTTAGTTCTATAAAATTTTTGTTTCTCAAAAATGGCACTTGTCCCACTGTCACACTCAGCAATTACACTCACAAATTTTTTCTGCCTGCTAACAGCCCAATGCTGTTACCGTGCTAGAGACTACGAGAGAGAGAGAGAGAGATGATCGCCAAAATGCCTACAAGCCAACGCTTTCGATTTCGAGTCGAGCTTGTAGTTCACCGAAACGCAACTTAAATGCGCGTATATGCGTATGCTGCTTTAGCGACCGACCGACTAAACCACAAGTAATGGTATGTGTAATGTATGTGAGTGCTACATGGAGACAAGAAGAGAACACGAAACGATAAAGAGCAAGCGAGCGCTGAATAAGAGAGCACAAAAGTGCAGCTGCGCTGTAAAACGAAGAGCGTCCAGCAAGAACCGTTCGCGCAAAGCAGAAACGAAAATTTATGACGAAGACGGGCGAGGGGGGGAATGATGCGCAGCGGTTAGAGCTTGCGCGCGAAACTATTGCCGTTTCTCCTTTGCTTGTCGGCTCTTTTTGGAAATGTCGTTGACCACAAGTATAGTGATCACTCACTGTATAATCAAATAACTTTGAATGTGTGTACGTACAGATACCTGGCCGAATCACTTTTATTGAATAATTTATTCACAGGCCTTTTTTATACGTAGTTATTTATATTTTTTGATGAAACAATTGGGCACTTTGATTTACCTGTGGCACTGGTTGTGGGTTGTTTGAACACCGATGCATTCCCTCCCACAAGTTCATACCAACCAGGAATACCCACGAGCAGCTCTCAAGAGTAGCTAAGTTTGAAGTCCAGCGGGCCACCAATGACAACTGCAGGAACAGCAACAGCAACGAGCGAGGGATGATATCCAATGGGGAAATCCAACGAAGCGCCAAGATTAATCCAATCCAACTTCTGTCCAATCCAGAAAATCAGGGTAAACCCGGGGGCGCCAAAAATGGTTGTGCAAATTAGCTTGCTCTATGGTGAGCACAGTTCAAGAAGCCTGCCTGCTCGACAGCTTGGTCAAACGTTTCTGGGAGTTGGAAAATGTTCCAAATGCATCCATAGAAAGGCTGTATACCGAAGAAACTATGTGTGAAAAATCCTTTATCGACACTATCACACGTCTACCCTCCGGTCGATTGCAAGTTTCTTTGCCATTTAAGTCTAGCCCGACATCTCTCGGTTCGTCGTTTGAGACAGCCAGAAGACGATTTTTGTCTTTAGAAAGGCGATTATGCCAAAAACCTGCCATAAAATCGATGTTTATGGACTTTATGGAGGAATACTTGTCGTTAGGCCATATGACTGCAATGGAAAACTCAATCCCGGCAGAGCCGCATTGTTTCATCCCGTATCAATGCGTGGAACGACCACAAAGTACATCCACTAAGCTTAGAGTAGTGTTCGATGCGTCGTGCAAAACAACGAGTCAAGTCTCGCTCAATGATTTACTCATGGTTGGAGCAACCATCCAGCCGTGCCTATACGCAACGTTGTTAAGATTTCGGTGTCGCAAATTCGCTCTTACAGCAGACATTACAAAAATGTACCGTCAAGTTGAACTTGATGAGGCGCATCGCAAATTCCAATTAATTATTTGGAGACGTGCAAGCTCGGATCCCTTGCAAGTGTTTCGTCTAAATACGGTAACTTATGGCACGGCCCGCGCACCATTTCTTGCTGTCAGGTGCTTGAAGTATCTAAGCGAAACTCATTTAAATTCGCATCCACTTGGCTCAAAGTCTCTTGCTTCCGATTTCTAAGTTGACGATTGTTGAGACAACGAGCTTTTTCGCTGACTATGATTGTTCAATAATTTCACAAATTATTAATTTCCGAAAACGTTATAAATTTTATTATAGGTATTTTGTGTGTTGAGGGTGGCCGAAGATGCCAGAGCCTTTTACAATAGTATTAGAGTGACACACTTGGATGAGGCAAGCGAGCCGATCTCGAGCCAAAGTAATAGATTGGGGACAAAAGGGTCTGTTCTCCAACTATATCAAGCGGTAACTGCTAGAGCAGGCGCAGCTGCTGACGGCTTAGCGACGGCATAGGAAAGAAAAGATAACAAGAGCGAGCATAGATAAGAATAGATGATTAAATGAGAGCATGTTGCTGAGCGAGCATAGATAAAGCTACGCTTACGTTACGTTAGTTTAGTATAATGACCAAAATAGAAAAGAAAGTGAATTGATAGGCAATAAAACAATGGTAAAAAATTTACACTCGGGCTTCGCCCGAACATACTCCCCCCGTGGAAGGATCCATGCCTTTCACCTCATCTCGTAGAGGCAATAGACATAGTTTTGCAAGTGCTCTTCGGCTAACACCTGTAGCCATCCTGATCAAGGCGACTCGAGATACGCCATCAGCTCCTGGGATGAGCTCGAGGATTCTCGCTAGAGGCCACTTCAGAGGAGGGAAGTTCTCGTCCTTAACAAGAACGACATCATTGACGTGAAGCTCAGGATTCCGGGTGCGCCACTTCGTTCTTTCTTGAAGACTGGTTAAATACGATTGGCGCCAGCGAGACCAAAAGATTTGCTGAAGCTGTGTGACCTTCTGCCAACGGTCCAAGCGATCGACGTTTAAATGAACCAAGTCAGGCTCCAAGAAGGTTGTGATAGGGGCGCCAACTAGAAAATGGCTGGGCGTGAGTACATCGAGATCTGCAGGGTTCTCTGAAAGAGGAAACAATGGCCTTGAATTAATGATTGCACAGATATTGCACGCGAGAGTGCGCAGCTCATCAAATCCAAGAAGCGAGGATCCGAGGGCACGTCGAAGATGATGCTTAGCAAGCTTGACTGACGCCTCCCACAATCCTCCAAAATATGGCGATCTAGGAGGAATGAAACGCCAATCGATGCAATCGTTGAGAAAAGCTTGATGCACGGCTTCTTGATGACTGTCGCTTAGGAATAGCGACTTAAGTTCCGCCAGTTCGTTCCGCGCTCCAACAAAATTTGTGGCATTATCTGACCAAATACGAATCGGTCTTCCACGGGTGCAAATGAAACGGCGAAGAGCAGAGAGGAACGCAGATGTTGTAAGATCCTTCACAAGCTCGATGTGAACCGCCTTGGTGGAGAAGCATATAAAAATGCTCATGTAGCACTTTAGTGGGGGCCGGTTTCGAACTTCTGATTTATACAGGAACGGACCGCAATAGTCCACGCCGGTAACTAAAAATGCACGAGATTCGCTGACTCTGTCCACCGGAAGATCTGCCATTATTTGCTCGAGAGTTCGAGGCTTCACTCTAAAGCATCTGACACACTTTTGGATTACGTGTGCTACGGTCTTTCGGCCACCGATTGGCCAGTACGTTTGACGAATGATGGCTAATAGCGACTGGGGTCCAGCGTGAAGGTGCTTTTCGTGTAAGTGCCGTATCAGAGCAGAAGTGATGGAATGATTCTTGGGCAATATTATGGGATGCCGTGCTTCAAAGTCCAAGGTTGAGTTTTTAAGACGCCCTCCAACTCGAAGCAAACCGCAATCATCTAAAAATGGCGAAAGAGAGGCGATCGAGCTTGAAGCCTTGATGTCCTTTCGCGTTTCCAGGGCTCTTATTTCAGTGGATAGACGAGATTGTTGAGTAAGACGAATAAGCAGTTCGGTTCCCAAACGCAAGTCCTCCACAGTTATTCCAGACTTTCGTCGATGAATGAATTTGCATACATACGCAAAAATTCGTTGCATTTTGGGGAAGGAATTTACAAACTTTGATTCTTCCACCAAATATCTTGACGCGCAGTTTGTAATTAGTATGGTTTTTCGTGCCTCCAAAACCGGCTCTGGAAGAGCAGGTGTACTTGGCCATTGATCCTTACTGGCTGTCAAGTATGTAGGTCCATACTTCCAAAGATGAGAATTGATGAGCTCAGCTGGTAATGATCCTCGAGAAAGCATATCGGCAGGGTTTAGATCAGTTGGCACGTGCAGCCAAGACATTCCAGATGTGAGTTCCTGAATAACAGAAAGTCTATTAGCGACAAATACATTGAAGTTGGATGGTTGATTCTTGATCCAAGCCAAAACGACTGTGGAGTCACACCAGCAATAATAAGAGCACTTGAAGTTCATCAAAGACACTTCATGCATAAGCTGAGCGAGTAGCGCTGCACCACATAATTCCAACTTGGGTATTGTGATAGTCTTCAGTGGCGCTACACGAGATCTGGAAGATAGAAGATTTGCCTTGACTCCATTGTCGCCTTGCGAAACAGCGTAGATGCAAGCTCCATAAGCACTCATGCTGGCATCACAAAATCCATGCATTTCAAGGTTGCTGCTTCGAAGGAAAGATAGGCGCGGGAAAGAAATTTGTTGCATAGAGTCAAACTGCTGAATAAAGTTGATCCAAGTTGTGCGTAAGGAGACTGGCAGACTTTCATCCCAATGAAGCTTTTCTTTCCACAGCTGCTGTAGAAATATTTTTGCTTTAGTAATAACTGGCCCTATAAGTCCGAGTGGATCATAAAATCGTGCAATAGTTGACAATACAACTCGCTTAGTTGGTTTCGAAGGGACTTGATTGGGACAGAATGAAAATAATAGCTCATCCGAAGTGGGATTCCATGCTAAACCTAGCGTCTTGGTTACATCGCTGCCATCAGTAAATTTAACAAATGTTTCCCTATCTTCATGGGGTGTTTGATCGAGTACATATGTATCGTTGGAACACCATTTTCTGATCTTGAAATTTCCTTTGGCTAATAGTCCTGACACCTGGCGAATTATTTCCAGCACCTCATTTGTAGTATCTCCCCCCGTTAGCAAATCATCCACGTAAAAGTCCCGCAGCACAACTTCAGAGCCAATTGGATATGACGAACTCTCGTCTGCCGCTAGTTGGTGCATAGAACGGACGGCCAGAAATGCTGCTGGTTTCGTTCCATAGGTCACGGTATCCAGCCTGAATGTCCTTAGCTCCTCGAGGGGTGAGTCACGCCACAGTATGCACTGCAGAAAACTATCTTGGGGCGAGACACGGAAGCATCTATACATTTTACAAATGTCACCAGTCAATGCTATACGAAAGGTACGAATTCGAAGAAGAGTCGTAACTAACTTTGGCTGAATTGTTGGGCCTGACATCAATATATCGTTGAGGGAATATCCTGTAGATGTACAAGCGGATCCGTCGAAAACTACTCGGAGTTTTGTGGTGGTTTTGTCTTCTCTTAAGACGCAGTGATGAGGAAGAAAAAATTTGCATTGTTTAAGTGCGTCACTTTTGACAGGGGACATGTGATTCAAATCGACGTATTCCTTTATAAATGCGGCGTATTGGGCCTTGAGAAGCGGTTTGCGAACCAACTTGCGCTCTAGATTGAGAAATCTGCGATAGGCTTGTTGATAAGAATCTCCAAGAAGACTGTCACTCAGCTTTAAAGGCAATTGAACGCAATATTCGCCACTTGGAAGCCGACCGCAATGTTTTTTGAAATGTTCCTCGCAAGCAATTTCCTCCTTTGTTGCTTCTGTAGCGGGACCGTGGCAGTTTTCCACTTCCCAGAACCTTCGCACTAGCTCATCCAAACCAACGGTAGGCGTTTGACTCAATTCCGTCGAACTAGAGGCAGCTAGGAGCACTGAGCTGCGGGAGTACTGACCTCCACCTGTGACAACCCAGCCGAGACGGGTTTTTTGTATTATAGGAAGTCCCCTCTCCAATTTGATCTGTCCAACGCATAAAATGTCGTAAAATAAGCTGGCTCCAATAAGTACATCGATGCGCTGAGATTTGTTAAAGTGTGGGTCAGCAAGGCTGATATTGGATGGCATTTCCCATTTGGATACATCAAATGAAGAAGCAGGCTGGTTTCCTGTAATACGTGGAGCAACGAGAGCTGTGAGACTCGTGAAGTAATCGGAAGTCCTGGATTGAATGACCAAATTAACTGAACCTTCCGTGTGAAATGCAGAATCAGCGCCGATACCCGATACTGATACCGACCCTTTGGCTCGTTTCAGCTGAAGCCTCTGAGCAAAGCGAGAGGTTATTAAATTAATCTGAGAGCCTGAATCCAGAAGAGCCCGACAAGGAAGAAGATCACCAACTCGACTCTTTATCATAATGACTGTCGTGGCTAGAAGCACTACGTCTGAGCTAAGATTCTGAGCAAGAGGCGAGCATGGTGATGAAGCGGCAACAAGAGAACTTGAAAGATTGGGGCCTGGGCATAAGTCTGTCTGAATAGGAGACGTAGTAGCGTTTGCAGGTTCCGTGTTAACTGACGTAGGCAGCGGATTGTTGATATGTAAAAGGGTATGATGCTTTTCACCGCATGTGCGACAAGAGCCTGAACTGCAGGAGGTATTCCGATGTCCCTTCTTCAAACAGTTGAAGCAAACTCTAAGCTTCCTTGCCTCTCTAAGACGCAAAGATGGCGAAAGGTTTCCAAAGCGAGTGCAGCTGTAAATGTTATGCCCTTTATTATCACAGAACACGCATTCCAATACGATTGTATTTGTAGCAACAAGACTGTGTTTTGAATGAGTGATTCGTTTATGTTTTCCAACCTGACTGCTATGGATTTGAATCAACATAGCTTGATCCATGGTCTCCATGGCTTGACATCTCCTCTCCAAAAAAGCCGAAAAATGGTCCCATGTTGGTATGACGTTAGGGGGCGACAGCTCCTCCCATTTGGTCCTGGTATCAGAGTCGAGATACTTGTATGTGGAGTGAACGATGATGCATCCAGCTATTTCCTCCATGGTACCCATCGATCTAAGCGCTCTCATGTGAGAATGAAGCTTGTCCGATAAAGTACGTAGCTTTGTAGTTGACCCATCTTCAACCTTCTCATGCCTCAGAATCTCAGCGACGTGTGCCTGAAAGATTAAACGTTTATTATTGAAACGATTGTTTAAAATGTCCAATGCAATATCATAATTGCTCTCCGATACTTCCAAAGAGCGAACAGCCTCCAGGGCAGGTCCATCCAAACATGAGCGCAGGTGCTGGAACTTCTCAATCTTTGATAGAAAGGGCTCCTGATCTATTACTGTGCTAAACATCGAGTAAAAGTCTGCCCACTCAGTATAACCTCCACGGAAAGTGGGAAGTTTAATGTCAGGAATATGATATCGTGACCGTACATTTCCGGAGGCAGTAACGTTGAGCTCGGGTCGTATCGTTGAGTGATGCGGCATTTTCTGGGTAGTCCTGCGGAGTGCTGAGCGAATACGAACTTCGATTTCCATCGCCAAATCCTCAAAATTGTTGCTTAAGTCGCTGCCAATTTCGCTTACATCAAGCTCTTCTAAATTAGAATGAGTAACATTAAATGAGTCGGATATTTTTTCCAAGAATTTTAAATGAACACTTAGCGCATCTTCACTGATTGGGTTGTTTTCATCATTCAATATCGTCTCTCGAAGTGAAACGGCTTTGTTGTATATTGAGAGTGCCTTTAGTTTGTAAAAAGACACCCTGTTTTCCGGCACGTCATTAGACTCATCCATTTTCGACAGGCAGCAGCGAGCAAAGCACAAAGAAGAATCGAAGAACCAACCGTTTGATTTTTTTTGGTATGCAGCGAACCCGAAGCCGCTAATGCACGTAGCTGTATTAGTGCTTGTAAGCAAGCGCGCGACGAAATGGGAACTAACCGCTTCGCGTTCGAACAGTTATGTTTAGCGGATAATTTTCACTGTTTATAATTGTTTATTTCCAAATTGTTACTGACGATCACGTCGGGGTCACCAAATGTTGAGACAACGAGCTTTTTCGCTGACTATGATTGTTCAATAATTTCACAAATTATTAATTTCCGAAAACGTTATAAATTTTATTATAGGTATTTTGTGTGTTGAGGGTGGCCGAAGATGCCAGAGCCTTTTACAATAGTATTAGAGTGACACACTTGGATGAGGCAAGCGAGCCGATCTCGAGCCAAAGTAATAGATTGGGGACAAAAGGGTCTGTTCTCCAACTATATCAAGCGGTAACTGCTAGAGCAGGCGCAGCTGCTGACGGCTTAGCGACGGCATAGAAAAGATAACAAAAGCGAGCATAGATAAGAATAGATGATTAAATGAGAGCATGTTGCTGAGCGAGCATAGATAAAGCTACGCTTACGTTACGTTAGTTTAGTATAATGACCAAAATAGAAAAGAAAGTGAATTGATAGGCAATAAAACAATGGTATAAAATTTACACTCGGGCTTCGCCCGAACAACGATCTTCTTACAGGCGCAGACACGAAATCCGAACTACGGATATTGCGTCAACAGCTAGTTGAAATCCTAGAGCCAGCCGGATTTGTGCTGACGAAGTGGACTGCTAATTGTCAACTAGGTGACAGTCAGAAAGAGAATCTGGTTATTTCGAGTGGAGATCAGCAAGATTGCAAAACTCTTGGACTGATGTGGAACCCACAGGCAGACATTTTCAAGTACTGTCTGAAACCAATAGTCTCGTCCGAAACCACAACCAAGAGAGTAATGTTATCCGTCATAGCCAGTCTTTTCGATCCCTTGGGTCTGCTATGTCCGGTGATTACTAATGCAAAAATCTTCTTGCAGGAAATTTGGCTTTTGAGCGATCCCATTCCCTTAAAGTTGCAACAAAGATGGGAGTCGATGGGTCGGACATGCAAAGGTTGCATGAAGTCACCATTCCACGTTTTGTAGGAGCTAGCACAAGCACTCGATGTCAAATACATGGGTTTGCAGATGCGTCCACGCGAGCATACGGCTGCTGCATCTACGTTCGTGTGTCCCATTCAAATGGAGTGTCCGTTAACTTATTAACGGCAAAGTCAAGGGTGGCACCCTTAAAGACAAAAACAATCCCAAGATTGGAGCTATGTGCCGCTCATCTGTTGGCAAAGTTGTGGGAGGAAGTTCGATCTATTATTGATTGCCCCGTAGAGAAGGTTATATTGTGGTCAGATTCGGAAGTGGTTCTACATTGGCTGCAAACTCATCCCTCCCAGTTAACAACATTTGTTTCAAATCGAGTTGCAGAGATACAGGAAATCACTTCGACTGCCTCATGGAGACATGTACCCACCAAAGAAAATCCTGCAGATCCAGTATCTCGGGGATCATCAGTAGCAGTCTTAGATTCACTATTTTGGTTTAACGGCCCGTCATTCCTGCAACAAAATGCCATGGATTGGCCTCAAAATCGTCATTTACGTTTGACAGAAGCGGACGCGTCATTAGAGAAGAAGAAGGTAGCCACTTCGCTTGTCGCGGCCGATGGCGAACACAATCCCATCCTCACCCTAATAGAAAACTCATCATCATATATGAAAGTGGTAGGCACAATTGCATATATCCGCCGGTTCATAAACAAAAGGAAAGGAGTAATTTGGAGTAGTACTTGTCCGTCATCAGAAGAGCTCGGCGCAGCGTTTCTAGCAGCAGTTGAAGCTGTTCAAAGAGACGCATTCTCGCAGGAGATTGACAAAATAAAAAAGTCATCAAAGTTGCAGGCATCACTTCAAAAACTAACTCCCTTCATTTTGGAAGAACAAGTGGGCTCATGCTCGTTTTCGTTGGTTCGAGTAGGTGGTCGCCTATTAAACGCTCCTCTAGCCCACAACGCAAAATTTCCACTGTTAATGCCTAAAAATTGTAGATTTGTTACCCTCTATCTTAGCTATTTGCATCGAGCCAATTGTCACGCTGGACCCCGTGCACTAGTGGGATTCCTAAGACAGTCCATGTGGCTGATAAATGCACGAAGAGAGTGCAGTGCCATTGTCCGGAAATGCGTACACTGTTTCCACTACAAGCCGAAGCTTCTCTCACAAATCATGGGAAATCTTCCCGCTGATCGATTGCGTGGGAATCGACCCTTCGAGATTAGCGGAGTTGATTTGTTTGGACCGGTTCGTGTATCGCTTGGGATTCGTGGCAAGCAGCCTCTTAAGATGTACATAGCAGGGTTTGTCTGCTTTGCATCTAAGGCCGTACACCTAGATATTGTAAAAGACTTGACCTCTAATACATTTATTTTGTGCTTATCCAGGTTTGTTGGACGTCGTGGGCCTCTTGTCAAACTCTATTGCGACAACGCCACGAATTTTGTTGGTGCAGCTCGCATGCTCAAGGAGCGCATGGATGCATTCAATGCCAAGGACGAAGACCTCAAGGCGTATGCTGCGGCTCACAGTTTTTCGGTGGAATTCATTCCCCCGCGAGCCCCGCACATTGGAGGCCTGTGGGAGTCGGCGGTGAAGTCCGCCAAGAATCTGCTGCTCAGGGCTATGGGCAGCGCAGTGCTCAAGGAGGACGAGCTGCATACGGTTCTCGTGGACGTCGAGGCCGTGCTCAATTCCAGACCACTGGTGGTCGACAGCGGCAGCCCCAACGAAGGGGAGGTGGTGACTCCAGCGCAGCCTATGCTTTAGAATAAACTCACTTATAATTGAAAGTCGATTGAGGGCACAAGTGGATCTGTCGGTCTGTCTGATTCCAGTGTATCAGTAAAACATTCAGAAATCGTGCCTAACGGCAGGCTAATTTGCACAACCATTTTTGGCGCCCCCGGGTGGACACTGATTTTCTGGATTGGACAGAAGTTGGATTGGATTAATCTTGGCGCTTCGTTGGATATCCCCTTTGGATATCATCCCTCGCTCGTTGCTGTTGCTGTTCCTGCAGTTGTCATTGGTGGCCCGCTGGACTTCAAACTTAGCTACTCTTGAGAGCTGCTCGTGGGTATTCCTGGTTGGTATTAACTTGTGGGAGGGAATGCATCGGTGTTCAAACAACCCTCAACCAGTGCCACAGGTAAATCAAAGTGCCCAATTGTTTCATCAAAAAATATAAATAACTACGTATAAAAAAGGCCTGTGAATAAATTATTCAATAAAAGTGATTCGGCCAGGTATCTGTACGTACACACATTCAAAGTTATTTGATTATACAGTGAGTGATCACTGTACTTGTGGTCAACGACATTTCCAAAAAGAGCCGACAAGCAAAGGAGAAACGGCAATAGTTTCGCGCGCAAGCTCTAACCGCTGCGCATCATTCCCCCTGAAATTTTAGAATAGTTTTTCTAAATAACAATACCGAAATTTCTTGGGTGACTGCAATTTTTATACCCGATACTCAAAATGAGTATTGGGGTATATTAGATTTGTGGTGAAAATGGATGTGTGTAACGTCCAGAAGGAATCTTTTCCGACCCCATAAAGTATATATATTCTTGATCAGCATCAATAGCCGAGTCGATTGAGCCATGTCTGTCTGTCCGTCTGTCCGTCCGTCCGTCCGTCTGTCCGTCCCCTTCAGCGCCTAATGCTCAAAGACTATAAGAGCTAGAGCAACGATGTTTTGGATCCAGACTTCTGTGATATGTCACTGCTACAAAAATATTTCAAAACTTTGCCCCGCCCACTTCCGCTGCCACAAAGGGCGAAAATCTGTGGAATCCACAATTTTAAAGATACGAGAAAACAAAAAACGCAGAATCGTAGAGAATGACCATATCTTTTAGACTGCAGAATCTGAATTGGATCGTATTACTATTATAGCCAGCATCAAGAAAACAATTTCATTTTTTCTCGCCCTGTCTCTCTCTAACACACAGGTAGCATAGGCGGCTTTGCTTAGAGTAAAACATTAGCGCCTAGATCTCAGAGACTATAAAAGCTAGAGCAACCAAATTTGGTATCCACACTCCTAATATATCGGACCGAGAAGAGTTTGTTTCAAAATTTCGCCACACCCCCTTCCGCCCCCGCAAAGGATGCAAATCTGGGGATATTCACAAATCTCAGAGACTATTAAAGCTAGAGTAACCAAATTTGGTATCCGCACTTCTGTTAGATCTCACTATAAAACGTATATCTCAAAATTTCGCCCCACCCCCTTCCGCCCACACAAAGGACGAAAATCTGTTGCATCCACAATATTGCAGATTTGAGAAAACTAAAAAAGCAGAATCATAGATAACGACCATATCTATCAGATTGCTTAATCTGAATCAGATCAGATCATTTTTATAGCCAAAGGAAACAAATCAATTTGCAGTGGCTACGCAGCGCGTGACGTCACGCTCAGACTGATTTTCTGTCTCTCTCGCACGCACTCTTTGTCGTGTCATTTAATATTAGCGGCGCTGCCGGAGTAGAGAGTGTAGAGTTGCGGTGTCCGTACGACGAAAGAAAAGGGGTGCGTGCGTTCGATTTCATGGATTTTTCTCGACCTCTTTCATATATTAAAACGAGGGGGAACGTTGTGAGTTGCTGCGGACACCGCAACTCTACAGATATACCCGATACTAAGTCAGTATGGCTCTCCTCCGGCAGACGCCGCTAATATTAAACGACACGACAAAGAGTGCGTGCGAGAGAGACAGAAAATCAGTCTGAGCGTGACGTCACGCGCTGCGTAGCCACTGCAAATTGATTTGTTTCCTTTGGCTATAAAAATAAACTGATCTGATCCAGATTCAGCAATCTGATAGATATGGTCGTTATCTATGATTCTGCGTTTTTAGTTTTCTCAAATCTGCAATATTGTGGATGCAACAGATTTTCGTCCTTTGTGTGGGCGGAAGGGGGTGGGGCGAAATTTTGAGATATACGTTTTATAGTGAGATCTAACAGAAGTGCGGATACCAAATTTGGTTACTCTAGCTTTAATAGTCTCTGAGATTTGTGAATATCCCCAGATTTGCATCCTTTGCGGGGGCGGAAGGGGGTGTGGCGATATTTTGAAACAAACTCGTCTCGGTCCAATATATTGTGAGTGTGGATACCAAATTTGGTTGCTCTAGCTTTTATAGTCTCTGAGATCTAGGCGCTAATGTTTTACTCTAAGCAAAGCCGCCTATGCTACCTGTGTGTTAGAGAGAGACAGGGCGAGAAAAAATGAAATTGTTTTCTTGATGCTGGCTATAATAATAATACGATCCAATTCAGATTCCGCAGTCTAAAAGATATGGTCATTCTCTACGATTCTGCGTTTTTGGTTTTATCGTATCTTTAAAAATGTGGATGCCACAGATTTTCGTCCTTTGTGGGGGCGGAAGTGGGCGGGGCAAAGTTTTGAAATATTTTTGTAGCAGTGACATATCACAGAAGTCTGGATCCAAAACATCGTTGCTCTAGCTCTTATAGTCTTTGAGCACTAGGCGCTGAAGGGGACGGACAGACGGACAGACGGACGGACGGACAGACGGACAGACGGACGGACGGACAGACAGACATTGCTCAATCGACTCGGCTATTGATGCTGATCAAGAATGTATATACTTTATGGGGTCGTAAACGATTCCTTCTGGACGTTACACACATCCACTTTTACCACAAATCTAATATACCCCAATACTCATTTTGAGTATCGGGTATAAAAACGAGGGGGAACGTTGTGAGTTGCTTCGGAGACCGCAACTCTACGGTTATACCCGATACTAAGTCAGTATGGCTCTCCTCCAGCAGGCGGCGTCTAATATTAAACGACACGACAAAGAGTGCGTGCGAGAGAGACAGAAAATCAGTCTGAGCGTGACGTCGGGCGCTGCGTAGCCAATGCAAATTGATTTGTTCCTTTTGGCTACAAAAATTATTTGATCTGATCCAGATTCAGCAATCTGATAGATATGGTCGTTATCTATGATTCTGCGTTTTTAGTTTTCTCAAATCTGCAATATTGTGGATGCAACAGATTTTCGTCCTTTGTGGGGGCGGAAGGGGGTGTGGCGAAATTTTGAGATATACGTTTTATAGCGAGATCTAACAGGAGTGCGGACACTAAATTTGGTTACTCTAGCTTTAATAGTCTCTGAGATTTGTGAATATCCCCAGATTTGCATCCTTTGCGGGGGCGGAAGGGGGTGTGGCGAAATTTTGAAACAAACTCGTCTCGGTCCGATATATTAGGAGTGTGGATACCAAATTTGGTTGCACTAGCTTTTATAGTCTCTGAGATCTAGGCGCTAATGTTTTACTCTAAGCAAAGCCGCCTATGCTACGTGTGTGTTAGAGAGAGACAGGGCGAGAAAAAATGAAATTGTTTTCTTGATGCTGGCTATAATAATAATACGATCCAATTCAGATTCCGCAGTCTAAAAGATATGGTCATTCTCTACGATTCTGCGTTTTTGGTTTTCTCGTATCTTTAAAATTGTGGATGCCACAGATTTTCGCCCTTTGTGGGGGCGGAAGTGGGCGGGGCAAAGTTTCCTTCTGGACGTTACACACATCCACTTTTACCACAAATCTAATATACCCCAATACTCATTTTGACTATCGGGTATAACAATTTCTTCTATGCCTACCTTACCTACGGTGGCAAAGCGGGGCGAATTCGCCAAGAGCGAGAGAGCGAACTTTTATTGCGCTCCCGCTTTGCCCTAGCCTAACTTACACTAGACTTCATGAAATACTATCCTAATAACAATTATTATTATTCAAATGGCGCTACACCGGCCCCGGGCCTGGAAGGCTTCAAACCATTGGCAGAAGCGCCAATTTGTGTATCGGCCTCCTGAACGTGGCTCTGCTGCTCGTCCTTAGCTCGACCACTCTGACCCTTCCGTCCTGCCCGGCGGTTGTTCCGACCACCCTTCCGAGGAGCCACTGTTGAGGGGGCAGGTTGTCCTCGGCAACGATTACTAGGTCGCCTTCCTTTATGTTTGGCTCCTCCTGGTGCCACTTGCATCTTATTTGTAATCCCAGCACATACTCCCGGGACCATCGCTGCCAGAACATTTGCCTGGCTGACGAGACAAGCCGCCATCGCTTTAAGCAGCTCAGACCCTCCTGGACCGGGGTCCTGGGTGCTGGGGGTGCGATGAGCAGCAGCAGGTGCCCGGGAGTCAGCGCGTCTCCGTCGCTTGGGTCTGGGCTTAGGGGTCCTAGCGGGCGCGAGTTGAGTACCGCCTCGATCCCGACCAGCACGGTCTCCAGCTCCTCTGCGGTGAGGAGAGCGCTACCGACTGCCCGTAGGAGTAGGCCCTTGGTAGACTTCACACCGGCCTCCCAAAGTCCGCCCGTGTGCGGTGCTCGAGGCGGTATGAAGGCAAACTCGCACCCGCTTCTTGACGCAAATTCGCGTATCGCGTCCGCTTCCGCCTCTATCTTCCTCCGCAGTTCGCTGAAGTGGCGACTTGCTCCGACGAAATTTGTCGCGTTGTCGCAGTTCACGCGTTGCGGACATCCTCGACGACCGACGAACCTTTGGAATGCTAACAAGAAGGAATTAGTCGTCAAATCGGAGACAATTTCTAAATGAACCGCCTTGGACGCAAAACAGACAAATAACGCTATGTAGGACTTATAAGGGGGCCTTCCACGAATTTTCAGAGTCGTATAGACTGGGCCACAAAAATCAACGCCACATACTGAAAATGGGCGGAGAGCACGGAGCCGGTCTAAGTTGGGTAAGTTGCCCATCATTTGGGTCTGGAGTAGCGGCTTGCATTTAAAGCAACGAATACACGACCTAACTGTCGCCCTGCAGACCGCCTGAGCATTCACTATCCAAATGCGCTGTCTAAGGATACTCACGAGTGCTCGTGGGCCGGCATGAAAATTCGTTTGATGCAGATAGCGAACGTATGTCTGCACAAACTGCGAGCGTTTTGTCAATAACAAAGGAAACTTGGCATTATATGACATAGGAGCGTTAACTAGTCGCCCCCCAACTCGCAACAACGAAAAAGAGCACCATGTCCCAGCCTCTTCATGGATGAAGGGATTCAAGCGCTGAAGACTGGGGCCTAACTTGGTGCCTTTACGAACCCTTTCAATATCTTCTTGAGACTCATTTTTCTGTGTTATTTCGACTATTTTTAGAAACGCCTCGTCGTATTCTACGGATGACGGAATTTTTCCAAATTTGAGACTTTTGTCTTTGCATTTTCGGATGAAGCGGAACACGAAAACGAACACTCTTAGCAGTTTGAGGTGTGACGAGTATCCCTCGATTACATCCACTAAGTAATTTGGCTTGGCGACGGTCAGTCCGACCGATTTCTTCCGACTTTCCATCTGTATCTCTTCTTCGGAAAGCTCGAAGTGTGGATTTCTGGGCCAGCTCTCTTCTTCAAACTTTAAGAACTCTGGTCCACCAAACCAGATCGACTGCTCGATTTCCTCTACGTCACAACCTCTCGAAACTATGTCTGCTGGGTTCTGTTTTGTTGGCACATGCCGCCACGTAGCTTCACTTGACCACTCTTGAATCTCCGCTACTCGGTTCGCAACGAATGTTGACAACGACGAAGGGTGGGATCTGATCCAATGAAGAGTAACTTCTGAATCTGACCAGAATATCATTTTATCAATTGGAACCTTGAGCAGTGATTTGATTCGGTGACAAAGGTCTGCTAGAAGGTGAGCGGCACATAACTCAAGCCTTGGGAGCGTTTTCGTCTTGAGTGGCGCTACTTTCGACTTTGCAGTCAACAAGGAGACCTTGAAACCTTCTGCAGTCTTTCTACGGATATAGACGCAGGCTCCATAAGCTCTCATGGATGCGTCGGCAAAGGCATGTACTTGAATCGGTGACATGGGATCAGTATGCACAAATCGAGGTATGGTAATCTTCTCCAACTGACCCAAGGATTCTTTTAATAAGTTCCATGCTGTTTCCAAGTTCATTGGAATTGACTCATCCCAATCTAGCTTGTTGAGCCAAAGCTCCTGCAGTAGGATCTTTCCCTTAATTACTAAAGGACTTAACAAGCCAAGGGGGTCAAACAGCTTTGATGTCACCGATAAGATGTTCCGTTTTGTCGCTCGGAGACCCATAACTGACGTGTCAATTTGGAACTTAAAGACGTCTTCGTGTGGCAGCCACGATATTCCTAACGCCTTAGTTGACTCTGAGTCCGAGATCGTTATCGGTTTAACTGTGCTCTCGGATGCGGTGACCTCAGGTGAGTTCGAAAACCATTTAGTCAATTCAAACCCAGCGGTTTGAAGAACCTGAGCCACATCAGACTTAATTGTCTTTAGCTCCTCTACGCAACCAGCACCAGTCAACATATCATCGACATAGAAGTCGGAGTCGATAACTTCAGCAGCTTTAGGGAATGAGAGTTTTGCAGACTCACTCAACCTCTTCAAACACCGAATTGCCAAAAATGGGGCTGGTCCAGTCCCATATGTTACGGTGTTGAGCTGGTATATTCTCAAGGACTCAGACGGGTCTCTTCTCCACACTATGAGCTGGAATTGTCTATCCGCATCAGCGACCCAGACTTGGCGATACATCTTCTTAACATCGGCTGTCAAGGCGTACCTGTGTAGTCTGAATCGGAGCAATGTCGAATACAGCTCATCCTGTATCGTAGGACCGACCATCAATATGTCGTTCAAGGCCACCTGAGAGGACGTTTTACAAGACGCATCGAAAACGACGCGGAGCTTGGTCGACGTGCTTTGAGGCCTCAACACACACTGATGTGGAATGAAATAATGTGGAGTTTTGGGGATTGTGTTGTCTGTGGTAGACATGTGACCCAAGGAGAGGTACTCTTCCATGAACTCCAAGTACATTTTCTGCAACTCGGGGTCACGAGACAATCTTTTTTCAAGCTTACGCTTACGATCGATGTAGCCAGAATAACTCTATCCATAGCTGTCGCATGGAGAGCATGCGAAGTGGAAGGTTGATTCTGATTGGGAGGAGGAGAAGAATTCTCTGGGGGTGATGGTAACGCTAGACTTTTATTCGCCACTGTGTACCTATGCAATAAGGTATGGTGTGAGCAGCCACACACTCGACACTTCTTAGCTTTGCATCGTACTACAGAGTGGCCTGGCTGCAGACAATTGATGCACAAGGATGCAGTTTTTGCGAATTCGAACCTTTGCATTACTGCTAGCCGACCAAATGGACTGCAATCTGTCAACAAATGGCCTTTTGCATTGCAGTAGCTGCATTGTTGATTTTTGGTATTCGCGGTGGAACACGCGAATGAGCTCCGATTATGCGGCTTGCTTGGCACAGCTTTCTGCTCCTGCTTTGGTTTGTCCGAATTTTCGGCCGAAAGATGCTGATGTCTGCGATTAAGCAACTTTTCACAGTCCGTCCAAAGTGGCAGTTTGTCATAATCGAGCTGTTCTTCCCATTTCTCTTTGGTCACCGGATCGACTCTGCTCAAGACGAGATGAATAATCAATTCGAGATCTTTTTATCATCGCCTATCGACAACAACGAACCATATATGGATGAGGCGTTATCGATAAGGTTCCTTAAGGACGATGCTGATTGCTGGGTCATTTTGGGAAGATTAAATAGGGCATCAATATGATTTTTAAAGATCAGACAATCATTATCGTAGACCCGTTTTAAGCTAGCCATTGCTTTCTCGTAGTTGGTCTCGGTTACTTGGAAAGCCCGAACTGTTCCCAACGCTTCACCGGAGAGACACGAAAGCAAATGGTTGAACTTTTCGATAATTGGAATGCTTTGGTCATTATGAACTAGAGTCTCAAATAAACCTATGAAGTTTTTAAAGTCCGAAAAGTTGCCGCTGAACTGCGGCAGAGCTAACTTCGGAAGGCGAGCACGAAGTCCGAAAAGTTGCCGCTGAACTGCGGCAGAGCTAACTTCGGAAGGCGAGCACGAGTTGGGCCACCATAAGCTGGTACTGCCGGTATTGTCTCATCAGCTGTCTTTAATGCGCAAATGAGAGACATTAATTGTGCCTTTGTGACAATTGAGAGTTCTTCCAACTCGACTCCAAATTCATCGTCAATGTCTATATCTTCAATCTTCTCTTGAAGTTCGCGTGCCGTGTCAATGCTACGCATCAGCGTTTCGAGTCTGCACTCGAGCTCCGTCAATACCAGCGGAATATCCCCCGCTTCTAAACGGTCCGCTAATAAACGAATGCCTTTGACACGGCAACTGCGCTTTTTCTTCAGCTCTTCAAGGACGATATTGTTGGCTTTTGAGGTCATATTGATTCTCAATGCAAGCAACTGAAGGCGAAAGATCGTTTCTAATAATCGTATTTAATGCCGAGGCACTCAATGAAATAATGGGTAATTGTACCCAAACGAGGTGAAAAACCAATATACCCGAAAAATTTAGGGTAGAGCGTCGCTTGGCTGGCGCGTACACGAAAACCACACAAAAATACCAACGAACTGCACTGGTGACAAGCGAAAACGAAAAATTTCACCGCTGCAGTTCTGAATAATGAATGTTGTGTATACGTATGCACCGACAACGATCGACGCTAAATTGATTTGCGAGGCACGACTTTGTCTTAATTGATAGTTGGATCCTACTGACACCAAACGAATATACCCGACGAAAACAGGGTAGCGCGTCACTTGGTGTTTGGTTTGGATCAAGCGCGCCAAACAAAAGAACAACGATAAGCAACGGTGAAGAGCGAAAGCGAGACAAAAAAATTCACCGCTGCAGCTGCGTATTGGTATGCGTGCTTGGCCAACGACCCAACTATACATATATTTGACACAACGAAAACGAGAAAGGGGAAAGGGGCGACAGCGATTGCAGTTAAAATGAGTTATATGTGTAGTTATTGCGTCCAAGAGGGTTAGATGTACATATGTATGTAGGGATCCTTGGTGGGCTCCCTACAAGTGAGTAAGAATCCGCTCCAGAAACTCCATCAAATATAAGCCACACATCGTGGTATTGTCTTTATTTTAATAAATGGTTACAATAAGTTTCTTTTTCTTAACACGTTCTTCTCTGCACGTCTACTCGCTCCCGCAGCCGAACTCTTACTTACTATCGATATATCTTCCTCTACCCTTGACTATCCCTAGCGATAGATCGATACTCATTAAAGGGCTGCCAACCCTACATTCGGCCGTCCTGACTCATCATTCGACCCGAATGATTGAGACCACATCTTCATATACTCTGCCACCGTATTGGTCTTCAAAGGCCCTTCACCATCACCCACTTTCTCAACAATGTACCGTCCATGTCTTAGTTTACGCGTCACAATATAAGGACCCAAGAATCTTCCCTTTAGCTTCAATCCGGTTCCAAATTGGGTACGCTTAATAGCTACCATATCATTAACTTGGTACTCTTTTTCTGGTTTCCGGGACTTGTTGAACGACTTGCAATTTTCATTTTGTATCTGCACTATGTTATCTCTGGCTATCTTGCGAATTTCTTCTTTCTCCTGCTGCAGCTCTAAAATATACTCTTCCTCTACAAGCTTTTCTAAGTCACTGTCATACTTTGTCCTCATTTTTATGCCTGTCAAAATCTTAAATGGGGATATCTTGGTACTTCTCGGAGGAGTGGAGTTTATAAACGATTGTACCCTACCAACATGCTTGTACCAGGCTTTCGGATCTTCTGCGCAAAGCTTTGTTAACATAGTAGTAACGACCTTATTAATTCGCTCTACCTGTCCATTACCACGCGGCACTCCTGTCGCTATCAGCAAATGTTGGATATCCTGTTTCTTACAATATTCCTCGAAAACATTAGCAGTAAATGCAGTGCCTCTATCCGTGATCACACGCTTCGGGTTTCCAAAAACTTCGCCCTGTTTCTGCAACCTATCAACCACATCATCAGCGCCTGTACTCTTTGTTGGATAAAGCCAGACAAATTTAGAAAAAGCGTCGACAACTACTAGGACGTGGTTATACTGTTTCTTAGTCAACTCCATCGGTCCAATATGGTCAATATGATACGTTTGCAAAGGCTCATCAGATTTGTCAATTACATTTAAATACCCTTCTTTCTTTCCACATTTTGCGTCGCTCACAATGCACTCCACACACGACTTAACAATCCTATCCACTTTTCCTAACAACTCTGGAATAAAGTATTCGCGCTGCACTAAATCGATAGTTCTTTTGACACCAAAATGACCCTGACGATGAGCAATCATTATGATTTCGCTTTCCATCCCAGATGGTATTACGATCAACTCTTTAACTGGATCCTTGTGCAAAATGTCATACTTCAAATAAAAGTCGTCGTAAGAACCCGACTCTAGCACCTTACAAATTGCTGATATCCAAATATCCTGACGTTGAGCCTGCTTTATTCGATGTCTCAGTGAATCTTCCAACAACAAACAATGCACTCTACTCAATGCATCGACGTGTTTCATCTTTGTCCCTGAACGATGCTCAATTTCATAATCGAAGTCCTGAAGAAAAATGGCCCAACGAGATACCTTAACTGGAACATCTTGTTTCCTCATCGTTAACGCAAAAGCATTACAGTCAGGAATAATTTTTATCTTTCTCCCAAGCAAATACACTCTCCACTTCTTTAAAGCCTGCACTATAGCGAGTACTTCAAGCTCGTATGAAGGATACTTTTCTTCAGCTGGGGTTGTCTTACGACTCATATATTCTACCGGGTGGAAACATTGATCCTCTGAGTCCATTTGCAAAAGTATAGCTCCATACCCATACATACTTGCATCGCAGTGAACTTCAGTTTTGCCCTTCTGATTAAACAACTTTAAAACAGGAGAACAAAATAAATAAACTTTCAACTGATTGAATGATGCCAACTCTTCTTCACCCATTTTGAAAGAAACATCCTTTTTCATCAAGTTTGTCAGTGGTCTGGCCACGACAGCAAAATCCTTAACAAATCTACGGAAATAGGAAGTTAGGTCCAAATAGCGTTGAACTTGTTTCCTGTCTCTCGGAATTGGAAAATTTTCAACTGCCGAAGTTTTATCTTGAGATGGTCTTACCGTTGAATTCTCTATTATGTAACCCAAAAAATTAACCTTGCGCTGTAACACTTGCGATTTCTCCCATTTTATGCGTAATCCTGAAATCTCTGCGATACTCAACACCTTCTTTAATTTTTCAAGTCCTTCTTGCACATCCTTTGATGGAATAATAATATCGTCCATATACAAAATCAAAATACCGTCATCTATCAATGGTCTGAAAACAGCATATATGTACCTCATAAATACTGGAGGGGAGTTAGTCATCCCAAATGGTACATAATTAAGTTCATACTGTCCACTCTGTGTGACAAAAGAGGTATATTTACGAGAATCCTCATGTACTGGCACGTGAAAAAACCCATTAGACAAGTCCAACGTAGTGAAAACACGTCCATCCTGAAGCTTGAGTAAAACATCGTCGATTAACGCCATTGGAAAATTGTCACGAATTATCTTTTCATTAAGTTTTTTATAATCACAACAAAGTCTTTTTGAGCCATCCTTCTTGGCGACAAGCACTACAGGGGACGAGTATTCAGAAACACTATGGCGAATTATTCCCTCCTTTAACCAATCCCTGACCTGCTTATCGACTTTCTCATTGTCCGCGTAAGGTAGGCGTCTAGGTCTTTGACGGACCGGTACTTCATCTGACAATATTATCTTCATTTCAACAGGGCTGTTTTCTGGTTTTACGGGCTTATAATTTTCTACCAATCCTGCTATTATTGACCTCACTTCACGGTTCAAATGCGACAGGTCTATTCCTCGTGAAAACTCTTCAATAATATTGCTCGACAGTATCTGATGGAACGTCTTTTCCAATTCATCAATTGCGCTCCCTGAATCCGGAGGCCTGCTCACTTGAGTATCAATATATTTAATGAACTCTAGATTGCGGCTTCCTTTAGTGAAACTACTGCTAACATACTCCTTTTCCGGTGGAACTTCAACCTCCCCTTGACGGATGTCATTTATTGAATGAAAGAAAACTCCTTTCTTCCCTATGCTTGCACTGACAAAATCAAGAACATCACTTCCAATTACACCTTCGTACAGGGTATCATCGTCACGGACTACATGGAAACACATTTCCAAAGGAACGTCATCCAACTTAGTAACAACATTAAATGAACCCAACGTATATATTTTCTTGCCTCCTATTCCGATCAATTCTTTTATATCGTTTTTCAACGCAACTGGGAAAATCTTTCTGTAGACTTTCTCGCTCATGGTACAAATATCGCTGCCAGAATCAAACAATGCAGTGATATCTTCATTACCGATTTCAACATTCTTAAAAGCCCGATTAAAACTGGTCTGAGAAAATTGCTGGACATTTGAAATTTTCTTCTCTGTTGCCATTCGTGAACCTTTTGCCTCGCATTGATTTGCCTTGTGACCTAGTTGATTGCAATTAAAACATTTGACGGCACTTTCCTTGCAATACTTTGCAATATGATTACTACCTCCACATTTGAAACAACGCCTTTCATCCTTGATTTTTACCGAACTATTCTCAAACTTTGGGTTTGCCTTTAGCGTACTTCCTTGATTTGCACTGATCTTTTCATAAATCTTAATTTGCTCACGAAAATCTTTAAAATTGTTTGCTTGGTACAGACAGCTTTTGTTTTGCTTGGAGTCTGGAATGCCCTCAATAATATATTCAATAATACTTTCTTCATCTAGCTGGGATTGACTTGCCAAGGTACACATGCTATAAAAATATTCAATTAAAGTCTCTTTATGGGTCTTCTTTCTATTTTCTAATAGCCTTTGAACTTGCTTTGCCGTTAACTTCTCACTAAATTCACTTTTTAGTGCTTCCTTCAGAGAATTCCAATCATTAATGCCTGATTGACTGCTCAAAAATAATTTCGCTGCACCTTTCACTAATGTCCTGCCATATATAAACTTTTGCAAATCATTCCAATTCACTGTTAAGGCATTAAGTTCAAAATCACGTAGCCAGTTATCAACATCCGGAGAACCATTGCCCGTAAATGCTGAAAGGGATTCTTCGATGTCTCTTAATGTGAACGCCATGTTTACTGAACTACCAACTGCTGCTTCTCCTACCGAATTTAAAATTGGCGCGTCTTCTGTCTGTTCGTCCCCAGTTATATTGATCGTTTCTTCGTATACAGATTCTTCGTTTTCGTCTTGATCTAGTCTAAAATACGAATATAGTCTCTCCCGTAAAACTGATTTAACACCTGAATGCTGCAGATGTAGCTCTTTCAATTTTTCTTTCAACTCTGCTACGGTTAGGTCTAAGATTTCTTCGCGTTGCATATTACAATTAGCTAAAATATAGTTTACGTTAAATCCGCTTCCTAAAATTTGCAACACCTTAAATCTATTCTGTATATTCAATACTTGCGTATACAGACATCAGGTGTGAGAATCGTCTTTTCCAATACACGCAGATAAACGATGCGTTCTTCTTCTCTGTCTTCTTCACGTCGTTGTCGTTCGCAGGGTATACAAGCCGCACGTGGCCGTGCGAAGTACCACTGTTGTTGTTTCGTCGTTTCTGCTTTCCTCTTTTCTGCACGTTCGCAATCTGAACGTCTCTTCAGTCCTCTTTGCTCCGTACTTTCGTCGTTGGCTTTTCACTCTTTCCCGTTTGCCTTGCTCTTCTGACGAAAACGAATAGTGTCGTTTTGCGTCCTCTTTCCTCGTCGTTTTCGGGTCTGCGTCGTTTTGTAGCCTCGTCGTTTTGTAGCTCTGTAGCTCTTCGCCGTTAGCTACCTCTGCTCTCTGAACTTTGATGAAAACGAATAGTGTCGTTTTGCGTCCTCTTTTCTCGTCGTTTTCGGGTCTGCGTCGTTTTGTAGCCTCGTCGTTTTGTAGCTCTGTAGCTCTTCGTCGTTAGCTACCTCTGCTCTCTGAACCTTGACGAAAACGAATGGAGTCGTTTTGCGTCCTCTTTCCTCTTTATTTTCGTTTCTCACAGCCGCTTCTCGGCATCTGCTTTCGTCTGATCTTCGTTGCTTCGTTCGTCGTAATTTCACAATGTTGCGCAAAACTTGATGGTATTGGCAACTTGTACACGAATACACATTCACTTGTGGTTCTATCCCGGTTGAGCCCCCAAATTGTAGGGATCCTTGGTGGGCTCCCTACAAGTGAGTAAGAATCCGCTCCAGAAACTCCATCAAATATAAGCCACACATCGTGGTATTGTCTTTATTTTAATAAATGGTTACAATAAGTTTCTTTTTCTTAACACGTTCTTCTCTGCACGTCTACTCGCTCCCGCAGTCGAACTCTTACTTACTATCGATATATCTTCCTCTACCCTTGACTATCCCTAGCGATAGATCGATACTCATTAAAGGTCTGCCAACCCTACATGTATGTATATATGTATTAATATATAAGCTCAACTCTAACTACAGCATGCAATCTAGCTCTACTATGTCATACGTATGTGCCAAGAATTGAAAGCGAGGTGCAATTGTTTCAGCACAAGACAATAATTGCGAGTTTTTTAATCTTTTCGTCTTCACTAAAGCTTTAAATTTTTGCACAAATACCTCTTGGGAAGATAGGAAATTCCAGGTGCTGTACTCTCCTCTTGTATATATGTAGCTGCAGACAGGGTATTGCACGACCGACGCGGTGATTATACCCGATACTCAAAATGAGTATTGGGGTATATTAGATTTGTGGTAAAAGTGGATGTGTGTAACGTCCAGAAGGAATCGTTTCCGACCCTATAAAGTATATATATTCTTGATCAGCATCAATAGCCGAGTCGATTGAGCCCTGTCTGTCTGTCCGTCCGTCCGTCTGTCCGTCTGTCCGTCTGTCCGTCCCCTTCAGCGCCTAATGCTCAAAGACTATAAGAGCTAGAGCAACGATGTTTTGGATCCAGACTTCTGTGATATGTCACTGCTACAAAAATATTTCAAAACTTTGCCCCGCCCACTTCCGCCCCCACAAAGGGCGAAAATCTGTGGCATCCACAATTTTAAAGATACGAGAAAACCAAAAACGCAGAATCGTAGAGAATGACCATATCTTTTAGACTGCGGAATCTGAATTGGATCGTATTATTATTATAGCCAGCATCAAGAAAACAATTTCATTTTTTCTCGCCCTGTCTCTCTCTAACACACACATAGCATATGCGGCTTTGCTTAGAGTAAAACATTAGCGCCTAGATCTCAGAGACTATAAAAGCTAGTGCAACCAAATTTGGTATCCACACTCCTAATATATCGGACCGAGACGAGTTTGTTTCAAAATTTCGCCACACCCCCTTCCGCCCCCGCAAAGGATGCAAATCTGGGGATATTCACAAATCTCAGAGACTATTAAAGCTAGAGTAACCAAATTTAGTATCCGCACTCCTGTTAGATCTCACTATAAAACGTATATCTCAAAATTTCGCCCCACCCCCTTCCGCCCACACAAAGGACGAAAATCTGTTGCATCCACAATATTGCAGATTCGAGAAAACTAAAAACGGGGAATCATAGATAACGACCATATCTATCAGATTGCTGAATCTGGATCAGATCAGATAATTTTTGTAGCCAAAAGGAACAAATCAATTTGCAGTGGCTACGCAGCGCGTGACATCACGCTCAGACTGATTTTCTGTCTCTCTCGCACGCACTCTTTGTCGTGTCGTTTAATATTAGCGGCGTCTGCCGGAGGAAAGCCATACTGACTTAGTATCGGGTATAACTGTAGAGTTGCGGTGTCCGCAGCAACTCACAACGTTCCCCCTCGTTTATTTTAATACGACGAAAGAAAAGGGGTGCGTGCGTTCGATTTCATGGATTTTTCTCGACCTCTTTCATATATTAAAACAATTTCTTCTATGCCTACCTTACCTACGGTGGCAAAGCGGGGCGAATTCGCCAAGAGCGAGAGAGCGAGCTTTTATTGCGCTCCCGCTTTGCCCTAGCCTAACTTACACTAGACTTCATGAAATACTATCCTAATAACAATTATTATTATTCAAATGGCGCTACACCCCCCTCGCCCGTCTTCGTCATAAATTTTCGTTTCTGCTTTGCGCGAACGGTTCTTGCTGGACGCTCTTCGTTTTACAGCGCAGCTGCACTTTTGTGCTCTCTCATTCAGCGCTCGCTTGCTCTTTATCGTTTCGTGTTCTCTCCTTGTCTCCATGTAGCACTCACATACATTACACATACCATTACTTGTGGTTTAGTCGGTCGGTCGCTAAAGCAGCATACGCATATACGCGCATTTAAGTTGCGTTTCGGTGAACTACAAGCTCGACTCGAAATCGAAAGCGTTGGCTTATAGGCATTTTGGCGATCATCTCTCTCTCTCTCTCGTAGTCTCTAGCACGGTAACAGCATTGGGCTGTTAGCAGGCAGAAAAAATTTGTGAGTGTAATTGCTGAGTGTGACAGTGGGACAAGTGCCATTTTTGAGAAACAAAAATTTTATAGAACCAAAATGCCTGGAAAACGGCGAGGAATGTCTAGACAATCGGCAGAGGTTCACGATGTGGAGTCGTTAGACACTCTTCGCAAGCTGAGTGCAGTTAAGAAAGATATCAATCGTACATGGAGCGTTCTTAAAGATAAACAGTCTTCCTTTTCAAAGGCACAATTGGAGTGCCGCATGGAAATATTAGAGTCATACATTGAACGGGCTTTCCAATTACAAGTAGAAATTGAGGATGTCAACCCAGATTTAGATTCTCGAGCCGAGCTTGAGGATTTATGTATTGAGGCTAAATCCACGCTCAAGTCCATGTCTGCTAAATTTGAGCAACGGACAGCAAATGAGTCGGTATTAAATACGACAATTGCTACAAATAGACATTTGCCGCCAGTAAAATTGCCCAAATTCAGTGGCGATTATACCGAGTATAAAAATTTTATCGGCCTATTTAGTAGCATAGTGGATAGCGATCCCACATTAAGCAATGTGGAGAAATTTAATCATTTATTGACTTTCTTAGAGAAAGAAGCGCTAGGAGTAGTACAGGCTTATCCAGTGACCGAACAAAACTATCCGAAGGCCCTTAGTGCCTTAATGAAGGTATACGATAATGATTGTTTAATATTCTTAAATAGTATAGCCCGTCTGTTCGAGTTGCAAAGCATGCAAGGTCCGTCTGCATCTGGGCTGAGATCTCTTCTTGACACAGCTTCCGCGTATTTACGAGTCGCTATTGTCTGTAGGAGATTATAAACAAATTTCGGATGCTTTACTGATACACATTGTCATGTAGATCAAAGGTAGATCAAAAAACCCGCTTTCGATGGGAAGAGAATCTGGATTATCAATCCATTCCATATTGGACAGACTGTGTATCTTCGCTTAACAAACGCTACCAACATTTATCTGCAGAAGAGACGAATTCAGGGCAATCTAGAGGAAAAAAGACAAGTCAGGATTCAAAGAACAAGCAATCTGGAAAGACTTCATTGACTGTGGCTCAGGCCAAACCTTCTCAATATCAGAAATGTTCATTTTGCAAGGCAACTGATCATTTCATCACTTCTTGCTCGGATTTCGCTGCAGCTTCAGTCGCAACCCGCTTCCAATTTGCAAAGGGAGTTCCGCTATGCATTAATTGCCTACGCAAAGGACACATTGTGTCAAAGTGCAAATCGTCACATTGCAGAGTCTGTTCCAAGCCGCATCATACTTTGTTACATCGTTACACAACTGACTCATCCACAAGTCAAGCTGCGTTGGACAATCCGCCTGCAATTCTAAACGCACGTCCACTAGTTTCGAATCATGCAATGGCACGCGACAATGACCAAGTACTTTTAGCCACAGCAGTTGTTGACATTAAAGGCAGCTCAAGCCAACATCAGCCAGCCAGAGTATTGTTGGACTCTGGTTCTCAAGTGAATTTTATAACCGATAAATTGGCAAAAAGTCTGCATTTAAAGAGAACTAGAAAGCATATTAGTTTGTTAGGTATTGGAAAATCCAGCTTATCGGCACACCAAGTTGTGCAAACCACAATCTGCTCTCGCATACACCCATTCGAAATGGTGGCAGATTTCGTGATTTTAAAATCGATTTCCTCGTACCATCCAGAAAAGGCGGTTCCGCCTGATTCCTTAATGGATGCTACTGAGAGCTATCCACTGGCTGATCCAGTCTTTTACAAGCCACAAAAGGTTGATTTGCTATTAGGTGCAGACGCCTTTTTCGATAGCTTAAGTAATGGTCAAGTAAAACAGGGCAGAGAGGCACTAACCTTACAAAACACTGTTTTTGGGTGGGTGGTGTCTGGACGTTGCACGTCCAAAGGCCCTCAAGCCACATTAACTTGCTCTATGGTGAGCACAGTTCTAGAAGCCTGCCCGCTCGACAGCTTGGTCAAACGTTTCTGGGAGTTGGAAAATGTTCCAAATGCATCCATAGAAAGGCTGTACACCCCCGAAGAAACTATGTGTGAAAAATCCTTTATCGACACTATCACACGTCTACCCTCCGGTCGATTGCAAGTTTCTTTGCCATTTAAGTCTAGCCCGACATCTCTCGGTTCGTCGTTTGAGACAGCCAGAAGACGATTTTTGTCTTTAGAAAGGCGATTATGCCAAAAACCTGCCATAAAATCGATGTTTATGGACTTTATGGAGGAATACTTGTCGTTAGGCCATATGACTGCAATGGAAAACTCAATCCCGGCAGAGCCGCATTGTTTCATCCCGTATCAATGCGTGGAACGACCACAAAGTACATCCACTAAGCTTAGAGTAGTGTTCGATGCGTCGTGCAAAGCAACGAGTCAAGTCTCGCTCAATGATTTACTCATGGTTGGAGTTGTTAAGATTTCGGTGTCGCAAATTCGCTCTTACAGCAGACATTACAAAAATGTACCGTCAAGTCGAACTAGATGAGGCGCATCGCAAATTCCAATTAATTATTTGGAGACGTGCAAGTTCGGATCCCTTGCAAGTGTTTCGTCTAAATACGGTAACTTATGGCACGGCCAGCGCACCATTTCTTGCTGTCAGGTGCTTGAAGTATCTAAGCGAAACTCATTTAAATTCGCATCCACTTGGCTCAAAGTCTCTTGCTTCCGATTTCTATGTTGACGATCTTCTTACAGGCGCAGACACGAAATCCGAACTACGGATATTGCGTCAACAGCTAGTTGAAATCCTAGAGCCAGCCGGATTTGTGCTGACGAAGTGGACTGCTAATTGTCAACTAGGTGACAGTCAGAAAGAGAATCTGGTTATTTCGAGTGGAGATCAGAAAGATTGCAAAACTCTTGGACTGATGTGGAACCCACAGGCAGACATTTTCAAGTACTGTCTGAAACCAATAGTCTCGTCCGAAACCACAACCAAGAGAGTAATGTTATCCGTCATAGCCAGTCTTTTCTATCCCTTGGGTCTGCTATGTCCGGTGATTACTAATGCAAAAATCTTCTTGCAGGAAATTTGGCTTTTGAGCCTTGGTTGGGACGATCCCATTCCCTTAAAGTTGCAACAAAGATGGGAGTCGATGGTTTCGGACATGCAAAGGTTGCATGAAGTCACCATTCCACGTTTTGTAGGAGCTAGCACAAGCACTCGATGTCAATACATGGGTTTGCAGATGCGTCCACGCGAGCATACGGCTGCTGCATCTACGTTCGTGTGTCCCATTCAAATGGAGTGTCCGTTAACTTATTAACGGCAAAGTCAAGGGTGGCACCCTTAAAGACAAAAACAATCCCAAGATTGGAGCTATGTGCCGCTCATCTGTTGGCAAAGTTGTGGGAGGAAGTTCGATCTATTATTGATTGCCCCGTAGAGAAGGTTATATTGTGGTCAGATTCGGAAGTGGTTCTACATTGGCTGCAAACTCATACCTCCCAGTTAACAACATTTGTTTCAAATCGAGTTGCAGAGATACAGGAAATCACTTCGACTGCCTCATGGAGACATGTACCCACCAAAGAAAATCCTGCAGATCCAGTATCTCGGGGATCATCAGTAGCAGACTTAGATTCACTATTTTGGTTTAACGGCCCGTCATTCCTGCAACAAAATGCCATGTATTGGCCTTAAAATCGTCATTTACGTTTGAGAGAAGCGGACGCGTCATTAGAGAAGAAGAAGGTAGCCACTTCGCTTGTCGCGGCCGATGGCGAACACAATCCCATCCCCACCCTAATAGAAAACTCATCATCATATATGAAAGTGGTAGGCACAATTGCATATATCCGCCGGTTCATAAACAAAAGGAAAGGAGTAATTTGGAGTAGTACTTGTCCGTCATCAGAAGAGCTCGGCGCAGCGTTTCTAGCAGCAGTTGAAGCTGTTCAAAGAGACGCATTCTCGCAGGAGATTGACAAAATAAAAAAGTCATCAAAGTTGCAGGCATCACTTCAAAAACTAACTCCCTTCATTTCGGAAGAACAAGTGGGCTCATGCTCGTTTTCGTTGGTTCGAGTAGGTGGTCGCCTATTAAACGCTCCTCTAGCCCATAACGCAAAATTTCCACTGTTAATGCCAAAAAATTGTCGATTTGTTACCCTCTATCTTAGCTATTTGCATCGAGCCAATTGTCACGCTGGACCCCGTGCACTAGTGGGATTCCTAAGACAGTCCATGTGGCTGATAAATGCACGAAGAGAGTGCAGTGCCATTGTCCGGAAATGCGTACACTGTTTCCACTACAAGCCGAAGCTTCTCTCACAAATCATGGGAAATCTTCCCGCTGATCGATTGCGTGGGAATCGACCCTTCGAGATTAGCGGAGTTGATTTGTTTGGACCGGTTCGTGTATCGCTTGGGATTCGTGGCAAGCAGCCTCTTAAGATGTACATAGCAGTGTTTGTCTGCTTTTGCATCTAAGGCCGTACACCTAGATATTGTAAAAGACTTGACCTCTAATACATTTATTTTGTGCTTATCCAGGTTTGTTGGACGTCGTGGGCCTCTTGTCAAACTCTATTGCGACAACGCCACGAATTTTGTTGGTGCAGCTCGCATGCTCAAGGAGCGCATGGATGCATTCAATGCCAAGGACGAAGACCTCAAGGCGTATGCTGCGGCTCACAGTTTTTCGGTGGAATTCATTCCCCCGCGAGCCCCGCACATTGGAGGCCTGTGGGAGTCGGCGGTGAAGTCCGCCAAGAATCTGCTCAGGGCTATGGGCAGCGCAGTGCTCAAGGAGGACGAGCTGCATACGGTTCTCGTGGACGTCGAGGCCGTGCTCAATTCCAGACCACTGGTGGTCGACAGCGGCAGCCCCAACGAAGGGGTGGTGGTGACTCCAGCGCATCTACTAGTCGGCAGAACGCTAGTTTCGCTGCCACCCGAATCAGAGCTGCCCAGACCAGACAGCAGCCTCTCATATCTGCAACGATGGCAGCTCGTGTCATCAAGCAAAGATTTTGGAGAGATTGGTCCAGAGACTATCTTCTCAGCCTTCAACAGCGAGGGAAGTGGTCCGAGGAGATCGCCAACTTGGAGCCAGGCAGAGTGGTGGCAATTCACGAGGACAACGTGCCCCCTCAAATGTGGCTCACCGGAATAGTGGAGGAGGCAATCCCAGGAGCGGACGGGAAGGTTCGCGTGGCCGTGATTAGGACGAAGGCCGGGGTCTACAAGCGATCGATCCATCGTTTGGTGCCTATTCCATTGGATTGAGGCCTATAGGCTGTCAACGCGGCCGATGTTAAGGCAAATCAGTTGCCTGCATATATATATATAGCTATAATTATACCTAAGAGAAATGTATGAAATCACGATCTTAAATTGTAATGTCATGCGCTCTTATACGTTGCGAACGGAGCCTATGCAAGCAGCAGCCGCTCATGAAGAGGGCGCCGCTTTAGAATAAACTCACTTATAATTGAAAGTCGATTGAGGGCACAAGTGGATCGCTCGGTCTGTCTGATTCCAGTGTATCAGTAAAACATTCAGAAATCGTGCCTAACGGCAGGCTAATTTGCACAACCATAAGGCAAATCAGTTGCCTGCATATATACAAATTAAATAACTGCGGTAGCGGATTGTGTTTTTAAAAAGTTTTTATTTTACTTCGAACTTCACTGATATAGATTTAAGTAGAGGGTCACAAAGGAATTCCGGGCCAAGGGATTGCGCGATCTTAATATTTAGCTAGACTTTGCGGTGTCGCTGCTGGATCAAGACTGATTTGAACTTTCTGATCTTTGCATTGTTGATCCCTTTCGGGAATCGTTTTTCTATAAACATTTCAATTGATTTCGCCATCCCGAGTATTGGATTTCGTCATCCAAAGAGAGAACTGTAAAAGGCCTAAAGTGCAGGATCTGCAGAAAGCCGGGAGTGAGATTGTTTATGAGAAGCCGGGTGTGGGCAAACATTGGTTTTCCTTTTAGGCGAGTGTCAAAGATTGGGATTGCGGCGGGGGCGCTTGAGATTGTACATCTTAGAAATCAATTAGGCGGAGGCCCAAGATTGAAATTGTTTTCGTTTTGGAAAGCCAAAGATTGTTTACAACTCGTATAAGAGCTCAATGGAATTGGGTACGTTAACTCCCCCCATTCTTAAATGTTTCGTCCCGATACATTTTGAAGTTCTGATAGAGCTCTAATTTCTTCTGACAGTATTTGAATGTTGCTTTCCACTATTTCTTCTGACGGTATTCTTATTGATTTAATAAGTACAAATTTGGTTAATTTATAGCCGAAGTAAAATAACATTAACAATATCAAAATGATTAAAAATAATGTTGTTAATGGTAAGGCCGTATTACCTAATGTTATAAGGGGATTTAAAATATTAACATTATCAAAAGAAAATTGCTTATCATTCGATTGTATATAATCAACTAATTCAAAATCGCTATATCTATGATGCGATATATATTTTAGAATTTTACCCTTATCATTTATGTGGGTTATATTATTTATTACAATTGTGTTGTTGAATATAAGGAGATACGATCCTAACAAAGTAGTATTGTCTACGATATTTTTGCCTGAAACTAATATGGCACCATCCTGAATGATGTCTATTTCTTTGTTTTTTTCCCTTTTTTTAGTGCAGTTGGCTTTAAAGCCATTAAGTAAATTGGTGAAACAGGTATTCTTTAAATTTATTTGTGCGTAATTGTTAAAAGTTTCACTTTTAAAATTATTCATTAAATAGTATTTCTCCTTACATTCACAAACTTTTTCACTTATAACTAACATTCCATCATTTTGTGAGATGGCTCTTGCATGGTAAAACTTGCAAATATCTTTAATTTGAGGATATTTTATGTAAATGATTATTAAATCTGCATTTCGAATTGTTTTAACCGTTGCTATGTCCAGCAGATCAGACAGTTCAACAGGATGTTTTTCATGCTTATAAATGTCCTCTATTTCGTTTTTAGGTCGTAGGTCAAAAGTTATTAATTTTAAACGATGCTTTCTCAGTATCGTTTCTTCATTGAAGATGACATTTTTTAATGAATTTGATAGCAATTCAACTTCTTTGAAAATTTTGGAATTTATTACAAATTGTTTATTATTATTTTCAGTTAATTCATCTACTTTATTTGGTATTTTCAAAAAGTCGTCATGATCAGGGCTGCCTGCTATCCATTTCCAAATGGTACCTAAATCATTTATTCCCCTTTCATTCCGTTTTGGAACTAATTCTGAAATCATTAATTTTAATAGACTTAAGTCCATTGATATTTCCCACTCATCGTCTGAATTAATTGATTTGTTGACATATTTGGATTCTTTATCAATTATCTCTCTATAAAAACTCAAATTAGTAATATGGAAAAGTTCAGCGTATGTTTCATAAGTGTAAACGTTTCTGTCGTCTTTGAGCAATAGATAGTCACTATGCGTATAGTCAATTACTTCCGAAGTCGTCAATATAACAAAAGTCAGTATAAGTATATTCGCATACATTTTCTGGAAAAATATTTAATATTTGATGTTATCTTTATGTATAATTCTGCTTCTATTGTTGATTATAATTTTATTCGGTCGATTTTCCTTAACTACCTGCTTTTTGTATCGGGATTGAAGTTTATTTCTTTCCCCGAATTTCTTTTCATAAACTACTTCTCCTATTTTATAATCTTTTTCTCTTCTATCTTTGTTATGTAGCTTAAGCATTTTGGTCTGAGCTTCCTTAAGTAATATTGGATTATGTTTGTGTTCTATTTTGTTATACAATATGTCATATGGCATTTGATTGGTCGTTGAATGTATCGTCAGGTTATATTTCAGTGCCGCCCTTATTATTATTTCTGAATAATCTGTTAGATTTAGTTCATCCTTGATGCACCGCGCTATTTCTGTTAGTGTGGAATGTACCCTTTCTACCTGACCATTTGAGGTGCCGTGTCTGGGATCAGCATAATAAATAGTTAAGTTACTTCTTTGTATGAATGATCTAAATTCTGCTGAAGTAAAGCTTGGTTCGTTGTCAGTCATTAATGATGTTGCTAACGGAAAGTGTTGCAAAATTTCCATTACCTTATTTTCAATGTTTAATTTACTTTGAATTTCCTTGACCACCAAGTATTTGGAATAAGAATCTATACAAGTTATGAATGTTAGGTTTTGGGCATAGTATATGTCTAAGTGTAATTGATCTCCTTCTTTTGCTGGAATGGGAGCTTCCCCAATTGGAATTTTTACAGGGTGTCTGTGATATTTGTTTTTGTTACAGATCTCACAATTTTTTATATATTCTTTTAATTTTTTGTGCAGGTTTGGCCAATAATACAGCTTAGTTATTTGTTTGTAATTTTCGTCTAGTCCTCTATGGGCTCTGCAATGTGTTTCTTCTATAATTATAGCTTTATCTTCTGAATTTACTACATCTTGGAGGAACTTTCTCGTGAAGAGAAATTTATTTATGAAGTTTTCCTTTAGCTTTTTTTGGATAAGGTATAAATCTTCTAAAGTGCAGTGTATTCCTGTGGTTAAGTGAGGCTGAATAAATTCTTTTAAAATGATTAGCAGATTGTCAACCGTATCAAATTCAATAATATGTCGGGTATTTTCATAAACTCTTACTAACTCATGAACTGTGAATCTCCCTTGCGCTAATAGTAGCTGCTGTTTAAATTGGTTTAGAGGCTTGCTAGTCTCTTGAATGACGTTTTCAAAACTACTCTCTGCTGAATGCTGAGTATTTATGTCTGATTCTAATTCTGTCTGGTCGACATCACTATCTGTCATATGATTTATTTTAATCCGAGATAAAGCGTCCGCTACTACGTTAGTTGAGCCTGGCTTATAAATGATTTTTGGTGTGAAACTTTCTATGAAGTAATACCAACGTTTCATTTCAACATTTGGATTTTTTTGCGACATTGCAAGGGACAAAGGTTGGTGATCTGTATGTATTTCAATTCCATTCACTCCGTATAAATAATTTCGCAAATTTTTTAATGCCCATACAATAGCTAATAATTCCTTTTTATTAGTAGCATATAATTGCTCGGTTTTACTTAAAGTTTTAGAAATAAATGTTATGGGATTCCCATCTTGCGACAAAACTGCACCTATTGGTATGTCCGATGCATCTGTGGTTAAGGTGAATTTTTATACCCGATACTCAAAATGAGTATTGGGGTATATTAGATTTGTGGTAAAAGTGGATGTGTGTAACGTCCAGAAGGAATCGTTTCCGACCCCATAAAGTATATATATTCTTGATCAGCATCAATAGCCGAGTCGATTGAGCCATGTCTGTCTGTCCGTCTGTCCGTCCGTCCGTCTGTCCGTCTGTCCGTCCCCTTCAGCGCCTAATGCTCAAAGACTATAAGAGCTAGAGCAACGATATCTTGGATCCAGACTTCTGTGATATGTCACTGCTACAAAAATATTTCAAAACTTTGCCCCGCTCACTTCCGCCCCCACAAAGGGCGAAAATCTGTGGCATCCACACTTTTAAAGATACGAGAAAACAAAAAACGCAGAATCGTAGAGAATGACCATATCTTTTAGACTGCAGAATCTGAATTGGATCGTATTACTATTATAGCCAGCATCAAGAAAACAATTTCATTTTTTCTCGCCCTGTCTCTCTCTAACACACAGGTAGCATAGGCGGCTTTGCTTAGAGTAAAACATTAGCGCCTAGATCTCAGAGACTATAAAAGCTAGAGCAACCAAATTTGGTATCCACACTCCTAATATATCGGACCGAGACGAGTTTGTTTCAAAATTTCGCCACACCCCCTTCCGCCCCCGCAAAGGATGCAAATCTGGGGATATTCACAAATCTCAGAGACTATTAAAGCTAGAGTAACCAAATTTGGTATCCGCACTTCTGTTAGATCTCACTATAAAACCTTTATCTCAAAATTTCGCCCCACCCCCTTCCGCCCACACAAAGGACGAAAATCTGTTGCATCCACAATATTGCAGATTTGAAAAAACTAAAAACGCAGAATCATAGATAACGACCATATCTATCAGATTGCTGAATCTGAATCAGATCAGATCATTTTTATAGCCAAAGGAAACAAATCAATTTGCAGTGGCTACGCAGCGCGTGACGTCACGCTCAGACTTATTTTCTGTCTCTCTCGCACGCACTCTTTGTCGTGTCGTTTAATATTAGCGGCCTCTGCCGGAGGAGAGCCATACTGACTTAGTATCGGGTATAACTCTAGAGTTGCGGTGTCCGCAGCAACTCACAACGTTCCCCCTCGTTTATTGTAATCTGGTTGTACTAATTCAATATGTGCTATTAAACTGTCCTTTAAATTATTAAATGCTCCAATTGCTGGTTCATCCAGCTGTATTAATGTTTTCTTGGATGCCCTTCGTGAAACTTTCCCATTTACTCCCCTCAGATATTTTGTTAATGGTTTGGCAATTGTGGCATAATTTCGGACAAATTTTCTGTAATACCCTGTTAGTCCTAAGAAGCTACGTAGCTCTCTGATATTTTTAGGAATTGGATAGTTTTGTATTGTGGAGATTTTGTCTGGATCTGTTTTAATGATATTTTGGGAAACAATGTATCCCAGAAATTTGGTTTCCAATTGAAAGAATTTAGACTTTTCTAGTGAAATTTTCATGTTAGCGTTTTGCAATATCTGTATTATATGAATTAGATCTTTATAATGTTGTTCTATAGTTTTTGAAAATATTATTATATCGTCCATATAAACGTGACAAGTTTTCCCAACTTGTTCTCTAAGTATATCGTCCATTGCCCTTTGGAAAATTCTGGGAGCGTTCGTCAATCCCATAGGCATTCTTAGAAATTCATATTTGCCGTTATTTATGGAAAAAGATGTTTTTATACCCGATACTCAAAATGAGTATTGGGGTATATTAGATTTGTGGTGAAAATGGATGTGTGTAACGTCCAGAAGGAATCGTTTCCGACCCCATAAAGTATATATATTCTTGATCAGCATCAATAGCCGAGTCGATTGAGCCATGTCTGTCTGTCCGTCTGTCCGTCCGTCCGTCTGTCCGTCTGTCCGTCCCCTTCAGCGCCTAATGCTCAAAGACTATAAGAGCTAGAGCAACGATGTTTTGGATCCAGATTTCTGTGATATGTCACTGCTACAAAAATATTTCAAAACTTTGCCCCGCTCACTTCCGCTCCCACAAAGGGCGAAAATCTGTGGCATCCACAATTTTAAAGATACGAGAAAACCAAAAACGCAGAATCGTAGAGAATGACGATGTCTTTTAGACTACGGAATCTGAATTGGATCGTATTATTATTATAGCCAGCATCAAGAAAACAATTTCATTTTTTCTCGCCCTGTCTCTCTCTAACACACACGTAGCATAGGCGGCTTTGCTTAGAGTAAAACATTAGCGCCTAGATCTCAGAGACTATAAAAGCTAGAGCAACCAAATTTGGTATCCACACTCCTAATATATCGGACCGAGACGAGTTTGTTTCAAAATTTCGCCACACCCCCTTCCGCCCCCGCAAAGGATGCAAATCTGGGGATATTCACAAATCTCAGAGACTATTAAGGCTAGAGTAACCAAATTTGGAATCCGCACTTCTCTTAGATCTCACTATTAAACGTGTATCTCAAAATTTCGCCCCACCCCCTTCCGCCCACACAAAGGACGAAAATCTGTTGCATCCACAATATTGCAGATTTGAGAAAAATAAAAACGCAGAATCATAGATAACGACCATATCTATCAGATTGCTGAATCTGAATCAGATCAGATCATTTTTATAGCCAAAGGAAACAAATCAATTTGCAGTGGCTAAGCAGCGCGTGACGTCACGCTCAGACTGATTTTCTGTCTCTCTCGCACGCACTCTTTGTCGTGTCGTTTAATATTAGCGGCGCTGCCGGAGGAGAGCCATACTGACTTAGTATCGGGTATAACTGTAGAGTTGCGGTGTCCGCAGCAACTCACAACGTTCCCCCTCGTTTCAATATCCGATTCCCTCATCTGATAGAAACCTGACTCTAAATCAATGGCCGAGAAATACTTTGCCTTACCTAAATTGGCAAGGATTACTGAAGGATCTTGCATAGGGTATCTATCCGGTATGGTGTTTTCATTAAGTTTCTTAAAGTCTATTACTAATCTATGTTTAGGAGTTCCGTCCTCATTTACTCCCTTCTTTGGTACTACTATTACCGGTGAATTATATGGGCTTTTACTAGGTCTGATTATACCTTCATCTAACATTTTACTTATTTCGTTATTAACGAAATCGTTAACCAAATAAGCGTATGGATACTGCTTGCCATATACCGGTCTATCATGTTCAGTGTTAATCTCTCCTTTTATATCCGTTCTGAACGGTAACTGTAAATTTATATTGGCATGGTCTTCTTCGATGATAGATACCATTTTCTCTCTGAGATTTTCTAAATTGTCCTCTTTGTAGGTTATTGTGTTATACAATTTCATTTTTTTCAATTCAGAATTTGCATAACTTTGAATGTCGGATATTTCTACGACGGCGCGTTCAGGATTTTTGCATCCCAAACTTTTAAATTGTTCATTGTCGGATAATTCAACGACGGCGTGTTCAGGATTCTTTAATCCCAAACTATTCGAACTTTTAATGTCGGATAATTCAACGACGGCGTGCTCAGGATATTTTAATCCCAAACTATTAAAACTTTGGATGTCGGATAATTCAACGACGGCGGGTTCAGGATATTTGAATCCCAAACTATTGACGGATAATTCTTCGTCGGCGTGCTCAGGATTTTTTGATCCCAAGCTATATAAACTTCCTTCTACCTTTACTGAATCGCTTTTCATTTCTTTTTCTTCTTCAAAATATTTTTTTATTATATATTCCTTCAACGGAAGGATGGTTTTTCCTTCTATAAAGGTTAATTTGTTTAAAGAAAGGACCTCGTCATATATTAGTTTCTCCTCATTGTCTTTATAACTTAAAGTCCCCTTTCCTGTATCAATAACCGCTCCGATTTTCTTTAATAGGTTAAATCCTATTAGTAAATCTGCCTCCATTCCATCTATTTCATAAAACACTTGCTTTGTGTTGAAAATAGTTATATTATGGAAATATTTAATTATTGAAAACCCATTCACTGTAGCAACTTTCTTATAAATTGGTAATTCTTTTTTATTTTCGTAAATTCCTTTTTTTATATAACAGGAAGTTGCTCCCGTATCTATGAAAACTTTTAATTCTCTGTTTATTTTTTTGTCTACTCTTTTTAGGTAGGGCAGACCTACTTCGGGGGCTGATCTAAAAAATGATCCTCCTCAATGTTATTTATCCTCATTGCTTTATTAGCCGGTTGTTCCGACATTTCGTTTAGCTTTCGTTTCTGCGCTTGATTGTCGTTAGACTGATTATTCGGTACTACGTTTGCCCTAAAATGCTGGGCTTGGTTATAATTGTTATTATTTCTCCTATAATAACCGTTAGTATTCTCCCGATAATTTCTATTGTTATTATTTCCCCTGAATTGATTGCTGTTCTGTCGGTTCCGGATTTGTATCGATTCGTCTACCTCCATTGGTTCTGGGGCCTGATTTTGTTGTCTATTACCCAAGAAATAGGGTTGTCCCCAAGACATGTTATTCCTCTGCAAATCCCTTTTTTGGTCGAATGGTGAACTGTTAGTCCTAGGTTGTCGTTGGTTGAATCTTAAGGTATTGAAATTATTATTCCCTGAATTTCTGGGACCGCTGAATTGGTAGGCAAATTGGGCCCGAATGTTATTAGATTGCAATTCCTGTACCTTTGCCAAGGCATTCGGTAAATCTGGGGGATTCAATGAAAATAGGATTTCAGCAATGCCGCCGTTTAGGCCAGTGACAAAAATGCGTAAGGCATTGTCTCTAATTTTTTTATTTGATTCTTTGGTGATTTCACTGTCCTTTCCGTGAGTCATTATTGTCTTATTTATTAACAAGGTCATTTTCTTGTTAACCTCGTTATAGAAATCTATAATTGAAAGGTTCCCTTGTCGGAGAACGCTTAACTCCTGTTCGATTATGTAAATTGGTCTCTTGTCACTGTAAACAAAGTCAAGTCGTGAAAGTATGGCATCAAAATTTAAAACTGTCCCGTGGTTGGTCAGTGCGTCATGTGCTGGTCCTGTTATTTTGTTTCTCAAAATTGTTAATGCAATATAATATTGCTTACTTCCTTTCTTACATAACTTCACTGCAGTTTCTGCAGCTTCCCTCCATCCTACATATTGGTTTAATCCACCATTGAAGATTGGTAGGGATTCTATTACCTTTAATGTGGTATCATCTTTTATTGTCTCGTCTATTGTTTCTGCCTGATAATCTGATACCTGATCGGATTTAGTTTCTATTTGTTGTTTTAAATTTACAATTTGCTCTTGTACTTGTGAAATTTGAAGTGCTATCAATTGTTTGACCAGATCTGCAGTGAGATCGGTCCTCGTTTGACAGTTAATCATTTTTAATTTTTCAAAATCTAAAGTTAGTTGATCCACCTTTACTTTTTCTTATATGTTAGTTTTTATAATCTAATATAACCTAATTGAACTTATATATTTATTAATACAACTTTTGCTCACGAACTATCCGGTAGGGGTCGTCCTTCTTAGTTTGGCAGATCTTCGAACGGGTCTTCCTTCTTGATTTGGCTGACAGGTCTTTGAACGGGTCTTCCTTCTTAAATTTCTTTGTTTAACTGGGTCTTCTGGGGGTCTTCCTTCTTTGGCTTCGCTGATCGTTTCACTTTCTTTGTGTTTTGGTTTTGTTTAAAAACTTTGGGTTTTTTTGGTTTTTTTGTATTTATGAATTGCCTTGATTAGCTTTTGTATTTATTTGTATTTTGCATTGTATTTGTATTTGTATTGTATATTGTATTTATTTTTGCACACCCTAAGCTCCGGTTTGTTTCCTTTTTATCTCACTTTTTTTTATCTTATATCACACAGTCACTCCGCGTTTTTAAATTTGAAGGATTTATTCCATTAATTAATTGTCCTTCCGGTTTCGGCACGACGCAACACTTTTATCATTCGGTGCTTTTTATACAACGTCGCCCCACGTTGGGCGCCAATTAAATAACTGCGGTAGCGGATTGCGTTTTTAAAAAGTTTTTATTTTACTTCTAACTTCACAGATATAGATTTAAGTAGAGGGTCACAAAGGAATTCCGGGCCAAGGGATTGCGCGATCTTAATATTTAGCTAGACTTTGCGGTGTCGCTGCTGGATCAAGACTGATTTGAACTTTCTGATCTTTGCATTGTTGATCCCTTTCGGGAATCGTTTTTCTATAAACATTTCAATTGATTTCGCCATCCCGAGTATTGGATTTCGTCATCCAAAGAGAGAACTGTAAAAGGCCTAAAGTGCAGGATCTGCAGAAAGCCGGGAGTGAGATTGTTTATGAGAAGCCGGGTGTGGGCAAACATTGGTTTTCCATTTAGGAGAGTGTCAAAGATTGGGATTGCGGCGGGGGCGCTTGAGATTGTACATCTAAGAAATCAATTAGGCGGAGGCCCAAGATTGAAATTGTTTTCGTTTTGGAAAGCCAAAGATTGTTTACAACTCGTATAAGAGCTCAATGGAATTGGGTACGTTAACTTACATATATATAGCTATAATTATACCTAAGAGAAATGTATGAAATCACGCTCTTAAATTGTAATGTCATGCGCTCTTATACGTTGTGAACGGAGCCTATGCAAGCAGCAGCCGCTCATGAAGAGGGCGCCGCTTTAGAATAAACTCACTTATAATTGAAAGTCGATTGAGGGCACAAGTGGATCTGTCGGTCTGTCTGATTCCAGGCTAATTTGCACAACCATTTTTGGCGCCCCCGGGTGGACACTGATTTTCTGGATTGGACAGAAGTTGGATTGGATTAATCTTGGCGCTTCGTTGGATATCCCCATTGGATATCATCCCTCGCTCGTTGCTGTTGCTGTTCCTGCAGTTGTCATTGGTGGCCCGCTGGACTTCAAACTTAGCTACTCTTGAGAGCTGCTCGTGGGTATTCCTGGTTGGTATGAACTTGTGGGAGGGAATGCATCGGTGTTCAAACAACCCTCAACCAGTGCCACAGGTAAATCCAAGTGCCCAATTGTTTCATCAAAAAATATAAATAACTACGTATAAAAAAGGCCTGTGAATAAATTATTCAATAAAAGTGATTCGGCCAGGTATCTGTACGTACACACATTCAAAGTTATTTGATTATACAGTGAGTGATCACTGTACTTGTGGTCAACGACATTTCCAAAAAGAGCCGACAAGCAAAGGAGAAACGGCAATAGTTTCGCGCGCAAGCTCTAACCGCTGCGCATCATTCCCCCCTCGCCCGTCTTCGTCATAAATTTTCGTTTCTGCTTTGCGCGAACGGTTCTTGCTGGACGCTCTTTGTTTTACAGCGCAGCTGCACTTTTGTGCTCTCTCATTCAGCGCTCGCTTGCTCTTTATCGTTTCGTGTTCTCTCCTTGTCTCCATGTAGCACTCACATACATTACACATACCATTACTTGTGGTTTAGTCGGTCGGTCGCTAAAGCAGCATAGGCATATACGCGCATTTAAGTTGCGTTTCGGTGAACTACAAGCTCGACTCGAAATCGAAAGCGTTGGCTTGTAGGCATTTTGGCGATCATCTCTCTCTCTCTCTCGTAGTCTCTAGCACGGTAACTGCATTGGGCTGTTAGCAGGCAGAAAAAATTTGTGAGTGTAATTGCTGAGTGTTACAGTGGGACAAGTGCCATTTTTGAGAAACAAAAATTTTATAGAACTAAAATGCCTGGAAAACGGCGAGGAATGTCTAGACAATCGGCAGAGGTTGACGATGTGGAGTCGTTAGACACTCTTCGCAAGCTGAGTGCAGTTAAGAAAGATATCAATCGTACATGGAGCGTTCTTAAAGATAAACAGTCTTCCTTTTCAAAGGCACAATTGGAGTGCCGCATGGAAATATTAGAGTCATACATTGAACGGGCTTTCCAATTACAAGTAGAAATTGAGGATGTCAACCCAGATTTAGCTTCTCGAGCCGAGCTTGAGGATTTATGTATTGAGGCTAAATCCACGCTCAAGTCCATGTCTGCTAAATTTGAGCAACGGACAGCAAATGAGTCGGTATTAAATACGACAATTGCTACAAATAGACATTTGCCGCCAGTAAAATTGCCCAAATTCAGTGGCGATAGTAGTGGATAGCGATCCCACATTAAGCAATGTGGAGAAATTTAATCATTTATTGACTTGCTTAGAGAAAGAAGCGCTAGGAGTAGTACAGGCTTATCCAATGACCGAACAAAACTATCCGAAGGCCCTTAGTGCCTTAATGAAGGTATACGATAATGATTGTTTAATATTCTTAAATAGTATAGCCCGTCTGTTCGAGTTGCAAAGCATGCAAGGTCCGTCTGCATCTGGGCTGAGATCCCTTCTTGACACAGCTTCCGCTATTTACGAGTCGCTATTGTCTGTAGGAGATTATAAACAAATTTCGGATGCTTTACTGATACACATTGTCATGTCCAAGGTAGATCAAAAAACCCGCTTTCGATGGGAAGAGAATCTGGATTATCAATCCATTCCATATTGGACAGACTGTGTATCTTCGCTTAACAAACGATACCAACATTTATCTGCAGAAGAGACGAATTCAGGGCAATCTAGAGGAAAAAAGACATGTCAGGATTCAAAGAACAAGCAATCTGGAAAGACTTCGTTGACTGTGGCTCAGGCCAAACCTTCTCAAGATCAGAAATGTTCATTTTGCAAGGCAACTGATCATTTCATCACTTCTTGCTCGGATTTCGCTGCAGCTTCAGTCGCAACCCGCTTCCAATTTGCAAAGGGAGTTCCGCTATGCATTAATTGCCTACGCAAAGGACACATTGTGTCAAAGTGCAAATCGTCACATTGCAGAGTCTGTTCCAAATCGCATCATACTTTGTTACATCGTTACACAACTGACTCATCCACAAGTCAAGCTGCGTTGGACAATCCGCCTGCAATTCTAAACGCACGTCCACTAGTTTCGAATCATGCAATGGCACGCGACAATGACCAAGTACTTTTAGCCACAGCAGTTGTTGACATTAAAGGCAGCTCAAGCCAACATCATCCAGCCAGAGCATTGTTGGACTCTGGTTCTCAAGTGAATTTTATAACCGATGAATTGGCAAAAAGTCTGCAGTTAAAGAGAACTAGAAAGCATATTAGTTTGTTAGGTATTGGAAAATCCAGCTTATCGGCACACCAAGTTGTGCAAACCACAATCTGCTCTCGCATACACCCATTCGAAATGGTGGCAGATTTCGTGATTTTAAAATCGATTTCCTCGTACCATCCAGAAAAGGCGGTTCCGCCTGATTCCTTAATGGATGCTACTGAGAGCTATCCACTGGCTGATCCAGTCTTTTACAAGCCACAAAAGGTTGATTTGCTATTAGGTGCAGACGCCTTTTTCGATATCTTAAGTAATGGTCAAGTAAAACAGGGCAGAGAGGCACTAACCTTACAAAACACTGTTTTTGGGTGGGTGGTGTCTGGACGTTGCAACTCCAAAGGCCCTCAAGCCACATTAACTTGCTCTATGGTGAGCACAGTTCAAGAAGCCTGCCCGCTCGACAGCTTGGTCAAACGTTTCTGGGAGTTGGAAAATGTTCCAAATGCATCCATAGAAAGGCCGTATACCCCCGAAGAAACTATGTGTGAAAAATCCTTTATCGACACTATCACACGTCTACCCTCCGGTCGATTGCAAGTTTCTTTGCCATTTAAGTCTAGCCCGACATCTCTCGGTTCGTCGTTTGAGACAGCCAGGAGACGAATTTTGTCTTTAGAAAGGCGATTATGCCAAAAACCTGCCATAAAATCGATGTTTATGGACTTTATGGAGGAATACTTGTCGTTAGGCCATATGACTGCAATGGAAAACTCAATCCCGGCAGAGCCGCATTGTTTCATCCCGTATCAATGCGTGGAACGACCACAAAGTACATCCACTAAGCTTAGAGTAGTGTTCGATGCGTCGTGCAAAACAACGAGTCAAGTCTCGCTCAATGATTTACTCATGGTTGGAGCAACCATCCAGCCGTGCCTATACGCAACGTTGTTAAGATTTCGGTGTCGCAAATTCGCTCTTACAGCAGACATTACAAAAATGTACCGTCAAGTCGAACTTGATGAGGCGCATCGCAAACTCCAATTAATTATTTGGAGACGTGCAAGTTCGGATCCCTTGCAAGTGTTTCGTCTAAATACGGTAACTTATGGCACGGCCAGCGCACCATTTCTTGCTGTCAGGTGCTTGAAGTATCTAAGCGAAACTCATTTAAATTCGCATCCACTTGGCTCAAAGTCTCTTGCTTCCGATTTCTATGTTGACGATCTTCTTACAGGCGCAGACACGAAATCCGAACTACGGATATTGCGTCAACAGCTAGTTGAAATCCTAGAGCCAGCCGGATTTGTGCTGACGAAGTGGACTGCTAATTGTCAACTAGGTGACAGTCAGAAAGAGAATCTGGTTATTTCGAGTGGAGATCAGCAAGATTGCAAAACTCTTGGGCTGATGTGGAACCCACAGGCAGACATTTTCAAGTACTGTCTGAAGTACTCAAGGAGCGCATGGATGCATTCAATGCCAAGGACGAAGACCTCAAGGCGTATGCTGCGGCTCACAGTTTTTCGGTGGAATTCATTCCCCCGCGAGCCCCGCACATTGGAGGCCTGTGGGAGTCGGCGGTGAAGTCCGCCAAGAATCTGCTCAGGGCTATGGGCAGCGCAGTGCTCAAGCAGGACGAGCTGCATACGGTTCTCGTGGACGTCGAGGCCGTGCTCAATTCCAGACCACTGGTGGTCGACAGCGGCAGCCCCAACGAAGGGGAGGTGGTGACTCCAGCGCATCTACTAGTCGGCAGAACGCTAGTTTCGCTGCCACCCGAATCAGAGCTGCCCAGACCAGACAGCAGCCTCTCATATCTGCAACGATGGCAGCTCGTGTCTGCCATCAAGCAAAGATTTTGGAGAGATTGGTCCAGAGACTATCTTCTCAGCCTTCAACAGCGAGGGAAGTGGTCCGAGGAGGTCGCCAACTTGGAGCCAGGCAGAGTGGTGGCAATTCACGAGGACAACGTGCCCCCTCAAATGTGGCTCACCGGAATAGTGGAGGAGGCAATCCCAGGAGCGGACGGGAAGGTTCGCGTGGCCGTGATTAGGACGAAGGCCGGGGTCTACAAGCGATCGATCCATCGTTTGGCGCCTATTCCATTGGATTGAAGCCTATAGGCTGTCAACGCGGCCGATGTTAAGGCAAATCAGTTGCCTGCATATATATATATAGCTATAATTATACCTAAGAGAAATGTATGAAATCACGCTATTAAATTTTAATGTCATGCGCTCTTATACGTTGCGAACGGAGCCTATGCAAGCAGCAGCCGCTCATGAAGAGGGCGCCGCTTTAGAATAAACTCACTTATAATTGAAAGTCGATTGAGGGCACAAGTGGATCTGTCGGTCTATCTGATTCCAGTGTATCAGTAAAACATTCAGAAATCGTGCCTAACGGCAGGCTAATTTGCACAACCAGAGCTCATCTTAGACATTTTTCATAAAACCTGTACGAGCTAAGTCCCTTCAACAGTTTTCCAGTGGAATCCGTCTACCCAATTAAGACCTTCCTTAATCCGCTCGATGTAGTTCCTTGCTCATTCGTTTTATTTCGTATATCTCTTAAATCTAGTGATCATAATTCAGATCGTTTTGGCTCGATACTATCGATTGCGCTACGTTATATCACTAACCATACAGTATATAGATGTGCCAGTTCATACAACGAAAGTGTCACACACCGGCTAGCGCGTTGCGTACCCCAGAGTGATGTCATCATGAGAGAGAGAGCGCGTAGAGAACATCTTTGCATGTGTTAGTACACACGCAATATGTTTCGACAAAAATATGTGATTGTATGTTTTTTCAGATTTTTTGAACTCTCTCAGGTCTGGTTCTGTTTTGCCTGTATGTATACTGTATGGTTATAACCATCACTATAGTGATCAAAGCGATGTACGAGGAATTCGGGTTCATAAATTTCTACAGGGTGCTGGGCGTCGACTTGAAGGCACCGGAGGCTGAGATTAAGAAAGTCTTTCAACACCTTGCTCGTATATATCATCCAGATAAAAGCGGATCGAAAGAAACAACAGAACAATTCAAGCTAATCTGTCACGCATACAATATTCTTAAAGATTCAGAAAAAAGACTGAGACATGATTGCGACTTGCTGGCAAGACACCGTGCGAAATACAGAGATCACAATGGCAATCGACACCACAATCAGAAACAGAGCCAGGAGCAGCATCATCAAAGCCCGAACTCGAGTTATCTAAAAAGGTGGTTCAACTGGATTAATTGGCTGCCCGTAGTCGCTTTCTTTTCGATTATAGAGCAAGTGATGAAATATTGTCAGCGCTGGCTGTGTTGTCAGTTTGTTCTACCGCTGCTACTCGAACTACTCCACGTTGCAGTCAAATATTCGAGAATTGTAATCCAATCGTGGCAAAATTGTCTCTGCGAACATTGTTTTTTCTGGCCAAGGGCCTTGTGACCACACTGGCCCAATGGCTGGTCCAATTTCTGTCTAGTCGCTCCATTGTGGAGAATCTTGTGATTTTCGGCCACCTGTTGCAGATTCTAATTCTGGGATACTGGATGGGAATATTGCCCTTGTTTGGGTGGAGCATACTACGCTTCATTCACATTGCATTGATCATAGCTCTTATCGCTGTAAAGCTGTTTCTGAATATCCTTCTTTATATGACTGGATTTTAATACAATTTTGTTTAAGATCTAGTAAGATTCGAAATTTATTTAGTGGTAATTGTTGTTAATCATTTTTGTTTAAAACTTATTTTGTAAGCAATCCAATCAGACGATATATTTTTATCGATAAGTCCACTATCGATATCCTGTGACGAAAAAATGAGACGTTATTATGAATGGGCTATAAAAAAGGGTATGGACAACAGGCAAAAATAGCCAAGGCAAATTGCCAGGTTCGTACGACCTCACCTCGCGGGTGAGCACAACATACCTTGAAGACAAAATCGGCAAGGTATATTGGTTAAATGTGGTGAATGTCACCTTGCATGCGTTGCATTTTCTGGGCTATGTTGCCTATTGTCCATACCTTCTTTTCCCTTCCATTATTTCGTTTCTTACAATGATTTAAGTTTTAAGTGTAATTACTATAAAGTGTCTAATCGATGGCCATTTATAAATGATGATTTATATATGTCATTGATGCAGTGGTGTTGTTAATGCGATGCAGCGCAAAAAGCACTTTGATGCTTCAAAGACGTATTATTTAGTTTATGTACACAAAACACAACACACGACAAAAAGGGACGCATCTGAAACTCGAACCCAAGGAATTCGCATGTGTTAGCAGTAAATAACCAGCTAAAGAACGGCCCCCAAGTTTGTGCAACAGCTTGGGTCGAGGATCGAGTGGATTGGCAGTTTCCATAGTATTGGTGAGTCCGGTCCGCGATAAGGGAACGGAGCAGAGCAGTCGAGATTACTGCGTATTACGTTTCACTTACACATTCAGAGAGAGCAACAGTTGCGCAACAACAACAACAAATAGAATGTCAGCGGCGCGAAATGCTGCTGAGCCAGCGGAATTGGCGGTCTTGCTCAACAACGAGCTGAGCGTCAGCCAGCCCAACGTCAACAGCAGAGGTAACGGCAATGGCAACGGCAGAACCAACATCGCCATGTACACTCCGAGGAAATTCGTTGGCCCAGCCGCAACCAGCAGCTTCAAAATGTATCCCAGCAGCTTCGAAATGTATCCCAGCAGCGCCAACAACAAAGACAAACAGTTCAATGCCATTTGCATGAAGGCCCAAGCTGGCCAAAAACTGATGATCATCATGCGCGGGCCATCGGGCAGCGGTAAGTCCACGCTGGCTGAATCTGTAATACGCCAAAGCGGTCTGCTGGAGCAAAACGACATGCTGGACTTCGTCTATAGCACAGATGATTACTTCAACAGGCGTGTCTATAAGTTTGATAGAACTCTGCTGACGACCGCCCATAACTGGAACAAGGAGAGGGTACAAAAAAAAGCCTCTATGGGCTGGAGTCCCATCATAGTCGACAACACCAACATAACGGTGTGGGAAATGCTGCCTTATGTCAAGATTGCCGTACAGTATGGCTACCTGGTGGAGCTGCTGGAGCCTCAAACAGACTGGTCAAAGTCGGCCAGCAAGCTGGCACAAAAGAACATACATAAGGTGCCCCGGGAGAACATTCAGCGCATGCTGGAGCGCTACGAGAAGACAAGTGTGCCGGAACTAATCAAGGTAAAAGCAAGAATCAAGTGCAAGTCTAAGGTTTTCCCTATTCTCAAGGTATTCTCTCTCTCTTTCTCTCTTCTCAGTTGCTGAAGGAAACCAAATACACAGTAAAGTTGCCACAGCTACGACAACACCCGCCACTGCCGGCCGTGCCCACGATAGTTACGCTGCCAGAGAACGACAATCCTGATAGTCTATCCCCAAACGGTTTCAAGCTGAATGTCAATGCCTGCAGTTGGGTGCCCCACGAACAAGATGCTCCCAAATATTGGTCGCAATCGGGCGGTGAGCAGCCCCCATCAGCCCCCAGACTAGATCCAGTTGCTGTTGGGACTGGTTCGTACGAGAATGCGCTTATAGATCTGCTGCGCGATGACCCGGCCGAAAAGGCCCCACCGAAGGCTGGTTCCAATGAACAAACCAGTTTCGAGCGCCACTGTCTTAATTGTCCCAACGAGCCCTCAAATTTCGTTTTGCTGCGTCAAATGTATCCGAACAAGCGGCTGACAGGCCTCTGGGATCTCTACGTGAAGTGCAAAACGAATGTGGATTGGGCCGTGGACATACTAATCAAAGAGGATGAGCTGAATGCCGGCTCGGAATCGGACCTTGACGCGTCCATGTTGCCAGAGGAGTCGGCACAATTCCAATGCGATTGTGGCAGAGCTGATAAAAAGGGGGAAGCTTCTCCACCCCCACGTTCACCATCGCCAACGGTCTTGGGGGCCAAGTATATGCCCAAGCCCCAACGCCAGAGCCGTAACAAACGCTTCTCGGCACCGCCAAACAAGGAGCTGCAGTTACAAGTTGAGAACTTCTTTGTACTAGGTTTGAGATGCTTCGAATGGGAACCATTGCCCTCAAGCTCATGGATTTGATTTGTGTTTTAGGTGATGAACAATACTCGGAGCACACCCGAAGGATACGCGACATACGCAATGGTATACTCGATCAGCCGATGATTGTGCAGCCCACAGAAGTCGTAGAAGCGGAGGAGGAGGAGGATCCCGACGACAATATTCTGGAGGAAATGGATTTGGGGGATACTCTGGTCCAGCAACTGCGCACTCTGTTCCATACAGATGGGGAGATGATGCCGCTGGAGCTGCCCGCCACCAAAGTGTTTGTGCCACGGCAATTGCTTAAGCAATTGTACATGCTGTGGCTGGAGGGCGTCTATAATCAGCTGGAGGAGCAGCGCCAGAGAACGTTGCGCGACGATGAACAATTCGCCCGCCTACTGAAGCATCCCGAATATGCCGAGTGCAGCGAGTCGCCCAGGAACGTGAACGAGTTGCTCGACATGGAGCTGGCCTGGAGCATTTACAACAGCGAGCAACAGGCCGCCAAGCAGGCGTCCGAGATGGCCGCCCGTCATCAGCCCAACGACATTGCCACCCATTTGACAAAAATGAAGCTGTGCGAGAAGTTCCCGAATATACCCAACGAAACGGTGCTCGAGATATTCTCGGCCACCGGCAGCAACTATGGCAAGACCGTGGAGGTGCTCGACAGTGATGTCCAGAGTTCTCTCAACGAGGCGGAGCTTTATGATAAGGCGTTGCGGGAGAGCGAGAAGGTATACCATTCAAATATGCTCAGTCTCTGCCTCACTTTAAACCACTTTTTCTGTTTAGGTCGCACTGCAGGAGCAACAGCAACAGCAGAAGTTACAGCAAACCGTCAAAGGCAGCGAGAATAGTGCTGCAAGCCAAGGCCAGCGGTGTGTCTCGACAGCGTCGTCGAGCAGCCGCTCGCCGCAGTTGCACGAGGAGGCAAAGTGTGCCGCTCTGCGTGACTTTGAGGAGACCCGCAATCTGGCCGCCCACCATGCCCAGCTAAAGGCCGAATGCTATCTGAAGGCCAACCAGGCTGTGCAGAAGGGCAACGGCAATGTGGCGCTGTACTATTCGCAGATAGCCAATCTGCACAAGACAAAGATCGATGTGTTCAACCATCGGGCTGCCACCTGCATTATGGAAGTGCACAAGCACACCCAGAACAATCCGGATCTGCTGGACCTACACTATCTGCACACTGTGGAGGCCATCAGCTGTCTGGATCTCTTCCTCGATCGCCACATAACCAAGCTGCGCAAGAGTACGCGTGTGTACAAGCATGTGTTCATCATTACAGGACGGGGACTGCACAGCGCCAATGGAGTGTCCACCATAAAGAACAAGGTCAAGTGCAGGTTGGGTGAAAGGCGTTTACGGTGAGTCTTGAGAGGATAAATTTATGAGGGATCGCTTATCGCTTGCATTTTATCACTCCAGCTGGCAGGAGGTCAACCCGGGACTTTTGCGTGTGAAAGTGTTTTCTGCTTCGCGTCACTCGGATAACTTTTGATCAACGTCCATCAACGGTACAGGACAGGTCGGAAGAGCAGCAGCAGCGTCAGCTATCCGGGTTCCGTAATTGCCCTTTGTAATGATTCTTACAAAATTCATAGTCAGCCCATTCTGTTCGCTGTGTTTTTCTTTTAATTTTAAGCATGTTCCTCATGCCGCTGCCAAAAGAGACATTCCAGTTTATTTTTGAACGATGCATGCTTGCAACGTACCTTCAATTTCTTTAAAACTTACTTATTTTTCTTATCATCGAAGATTCGTATGAAACACGAATCGGGGGAATGGAATGGAGTCGATAAAACAGGTGCTATATTCGCATAGCCTACAAATTAACTCAAGTATCTATCAAGGATATATAACTATATATTTTTGTACTACTGCACAAGTTATTATATTAGAATACATAAGAGTATAGTCTTAAGTGTAGCCGTAAGCAAAAAAAACTACAATTAAATATTTTTGTTATGCTCTGCAACTTTTCCACAATTAATCCAAGAGTCCCGTGTTAAGTCCTTGGGCAACGCAGGTATTCATAAAAGCCATTCCGAGTATGATTGGTGATATTTCTGCAGGTACTGGCACTAGCAGGTACCAGGTACATATCCTCCTACCTACTGGGAACGGAACATCTGGTCACTGTAGAAAACCCCATCGCAGAGTGGAAACCAAAGTTTTTGTTGAATGTTTGAAACATGGAAAGAAGATGTGTTATTTAAGACTACAAAAAGTAAGATTCCTGGTCTGTAAAATTTAAAATCAGTTCATTGTTTTCAGATACACATGCAGTGTGTACACAAAGCGAATGATTCGTATTCGGTACTTAGTCTAGAACTTGGTCGATGGCAGTCTAAGAAGTGCTCCTATGGCTTTGGTTGGGTCTAGCGGTAGCTTGGTGACGCCTTGCGCGGAGAGGTTGTTGGCGATGGCGACTTGGCAGCAGCCACTCCTGCTCCCGGCGACTGGTTCTCCTTGCCTGTGGTGGTCTGCACGCGATTGCCGATGGCCACCAGTTCCATGAGATTTGCCCGCACGCGCTTGGGCGTGAAACGCGAGGAGCCTGGGCTGTTGTTGGGTTTTTCGCGTGGCGGTGTGTTAAGGAACACGCCCTCGAAGATCGTCTCCAACCTGTTGCTGCGACTCAGGGCCGTCTTAGTGTCTTCGGCGTCGCTGGGCAGAGTGATTTGTGCGTTGATTTCATGCAGGGCCACAAAGTCGGGATGGTTTTGGCAGGCGGGCTCCTCTGGATGATGCTGCTTCGGAGTTTCAATGTCCGAGATGTTCAGGTGTTCGATGGGTGATGGCGTGCGTCCATGCGGCGAGAAGGCGCGTATGTCAAAGGCCGGCAATTCGTCGCAATAGCTCGGCTCCTTCACGCCCCCCAGATCATGCTCGAATGCCAGCGACAGGTCACTCTCGCTGTCCACCGACGACAGCGAGCACTGCAGGCGAAAGGAGCTGTTATGCTGCTGCTCGATGATGCCGCACATGTATTTACCGAATCCGATGAGTCCATGTTGTGGCTCGAGTCCTTCGTCTGTCCTGTATTTATATGCGACGCCTGCAAGGCCAATGTTTCTGCCTGCTTTGGACTGCAGAAAGATTTCGCGGAAATCTAGGCTAGCAGGTAATCTGTACGCTGTTCTTTGGTTGCCGCTCCAGTCGGCCGGTTTGTTTACGATAAATATATTTTTGATTAACAAGTTACATTTTAAACCCAGCAAATATCGAAATGAGAGGTGTCAAATATATCATAACATATATCGATATATATCGATTGAGGTATACAATGAACTGAACCACCAAACGCAATTATGAGCTTGAACTAATTAACCCTTCATGGACCAATGCGTGTTTAAATACTCAAGAGGAGATCGTGCGATCGTTTTATAAAGTTCCGGGTGTCCTTTATGCACTAGAAAATAATTAAAAGCGATATGCTTACACGCCGGCCACATTGGTATTTAAATACCAAACGGATTTTTGTGTTGCTATATGGCAAAACTTAAACTGGTCTGTGTGACCCAGGCGGAGGAGCAGACCTCGCTCAAGCTGACACCGCCCCAATCATCGACTGGCGCCGGTGCAGTGGCCGCCGCACCGCTGCAGAAGAAGCCCAGCGGCGTGAACCAGTTCATCGAGGAGAAACAGAAGATCTCACTGTCCAAGGAGCGGCGGGCAGCCCGTACCCTGTGCATCATCATGGGCGTCTTCGTCATCTGCTGGCTGCCCTTCTTCCTCATGTATGTCATCCTGCCGTTCTGCCAGAGCTGCTGTCCCAGCGACAAGTTCAAGAACTTCATCACCTGGCTGGGCTACATCAACTCCGGCCTGAATCCGGTCATCTATACCATCTTTAACCTGGACTATAGGCGGGCCTTCAAGCGGCTGCTGGGCATGAAGTAAGGAGCGGACTGGACGGAACGGAACGGAGAGGTAGAGCATTACTCAGAGTTTGTGCCAAACTTAAAGTAGAGAGAGTGAAAGAAAGAGAACTGGCTGGCAACAAAAGCATTGGCAAGGAGATACCCACATCGATTGATCACAGAAAATCTGAGCACATATTTGGTTTCCTTTCTTTGGCATTCAGGGGCCACTGACTCTCTTTCTGTCTCTCTGATCTTTCGAGGCGCGAGTAAAACTGTATTTGGCGTATAGATTTAAACCCGTTAGATACTCATGCGAAGGGGCAACTGGCCTCAAGCAAGTCCCACATCAAAATTATGCAATGAAATCGAAGAAAAAAAAACATACATACATACATACGTGTACTCGTATAATACATACATACATACATACATATATCGTTCCACACAAGAGAACAAACATGAAATTGAATTTAATAAAATTAAATTAAATGTTTAGGCACAGGATTGTGGCAAAAAACTTCGTGTTTCACTCTATGCATACTACAGAAAACCCAAAGAAAAGTGTTAGTAAAATTAAATATGCGCTCAACATAAATTAATTACATAAACGAAACAGAAGAAAAAAAAACCAACTTCTATGAAACGAAATGTGTTTTTTTTCTAGGCGATTACTTTAACGATTTGTATTTAATTGTAATTGTAGGCAAATGTAAACCAAAGAACTAAACTATTGTACTTAATGTATACTTTGAATACGCTTTAAACTATTTGTTACATAATATAATATAATATAACCGTTAATTTTAAATGTGTGTTTTTTTTTTTTGACAGACAGCAACAATTGCGTTTCGATGGGCAGCTAAAAGCTAGCACATTCGAGAATTATAAATACATAATAATTATAATAAATATAAATACATAAATAAATGTTTCATTGCACTTGGCAGAATGCAACAGAGTTAGCCGACGAGATCTATAAATCGATGTATAAACTAAACTAAACTTAAATAAACTAATCTAAAGTACATACTATACACATCGTATACACCACAATTTATGACTTTTAACGACGATGTACGATAATTTCACTAATTAAATTGTTTAACGAGCAAAACCAAACTAAGCATAAACAAAAAACAGAAACCAAACAACCAACAAAAGACAGATTCAAATAAAAGTTATGAAAAATATTGACTATTGTATTTCGGGTAGAGATGGTAAATCTTGTGGCATAGAATTTTTCCAGAGTCCAGAATTACCGAACAGACGAAACCGATGGGCAGCGGGGTCGCGGTAGAGACGAAGTACAGGCGAAAAGGGAATTGAAACCCCGCGCGCTCCCTTGTGCCATTTGGGTTCTAATGTTAGGACCCGCCATAGAACAGCTTTTTGGTCGCTCATGCAACATCTTGGTATTGTCTAGTCTTTGGTAAAACTAAACAGAAAACTACGAAAAATATACAATTAACTACAGAAAAACTACATTAATTTACAAAAACTTATTCCTAATATGTCAGGCAAGTAACTAAATCTATGGCCAAACCATCTACGGATATGCAAAAACTACAGAAACAACAGGATTGACATCTACAACAAATACATTGATGCAGACAAGGTAAAATAAACGATAATTGACAATTTATTTTATTTCTAACAGGAGGACAAACAACAACGGAGCACCGGCGGGCATATCAAACGCAATGCGAACACTACGCTGTATACCGGCCGGCTCTGTTGTCCCCCTGTGTGTTGTTAATTGGCTGGATGTGAGTGTTGGCGTGCATCGTGGGCAATAATTGGAGATGGCGAGCGGCTCTGGTCCGGCCGCCCACGTTGCATCTGTCTGTTGGTTTGGTGCAGCAGACCGAGTGGCACTGGCCACCCGAAGATGCATTGACCAGTGTGTTGGCATTGTAATCGAAATGTGATGCCAACGATTTGTGTTATTGGCCGCATCCAAGTGGCGAACTGGTCCGGCCACCAGGATACGTTGTCAATTGTGCTTTTGTTGGCCGCATCCGAGTGGCTGCTGGTCCGGCCGAGTTATTGGCCGCATCCGAGTGGCTGCTGGTCCGGCCACCAGGATGCGTTGTCGATTTAATTGTTGGCCGCATCCGAGTGGCTGCTGGTCCGGCCACCAGGATGCGTTGTCTATTTAATTGTTGGCCACATCCGAGTGGCTTCTAGTACGGCCACCCAGGATGCGTTGTCAGTTGGATTGGCCTGGCCTCCTCTGCCACGTTCGTCGTCGGTTTTAATTGCGATTTCTGAGTGGCTGCTGGTCCGGCCACCCAGATGAGGAGGTGTAGGTTTTGGCGTTTGATTTAAATTGTGTTTATTTGCAGGTACTTTTCAGCGTTTGGATGTTATTTATGAAGTTATTATGAAGACGTTTGTCGGTGAGTATTTGTGTGTTTATTGGCAGCCTCCTTCATGATTCTCCTTCTTTTGCAGGATTTGCTGGCGTCCGGCGGCTCAACACCAAGCCAGCCCGCCCTCACATAATTGGCATGAGAGACAGTTGTGACCCAGTGGAGCGGCAACAGGCGCCAGCATCTGCGTCGTCGTTGGAATGGCTGCTGTCTGTTTGGAGTGGCGTGACTTCACCGCCATGGTCAGGCGGCAGCGTCTACAAAAGAGGCCTCCTTTTCCGTCCCTTTGGCAGGAATTGTTGATGTTGATGGCGAGGCAGCTTCTTCATGGTCACCTCTGTCTGTGTATTGGCAGGTACGTATGATTTTTGTGTGTTTTGCCGTTTTTCGTTGTTGTCCGTATTGACGTCTTTTTAGACCCGATACTCAAAATGAGTATTGGGTTATATTAGATTTGTGGCGAAAATGGATGTGTGTAACGTCCAGAAGGAATCGTTTCCGACCCCATAAAGTATATATATTCTTGATCAGCATCAATAGCCGAGTCGATTGAGCCATGTCTGTCTGTCCGTCTGTCCGTCCCCTTCAGCGCCTAATGCTCAAAGACTATAAGAGCTAGAGCAACGATGTTTTGGATCCAGACTTCTGTGATATGTCACTGCTACAAAAATATTTCAAAACTTTGCCCCGCCCACTTCCGCCCCCACAAAGGGCGAAAATCTGTGGCATCCACAATTTTAAAGATACGAGAAAACCAAAAACGCAGAATCGTAGAGAATGACCATATCTTTTAGACTGCAGAATCTGAATTGGGTCGTATTATTATTATAGCCAGCATCAAGAAAACAATTTCATTTTTTCTCGCCCTGTCTCTCTCTAACACACACGTAGCATAGGCGGCTTTGCTTAGAGTAAAACATTAACGCCTAGATCTCAGAGACTATAAAAGCTAGAGCAACCAAATTTGGTATCCACACTCCTAATATATCGGACCGAGACGAGTTTGTTTGAAAATTTCGGCACACCCCCTTCCGCCCCCACAAAGGATGAAAATCTGGGGATATTCATAAATCTCAGAGACTATTAAGGCTAGAGTAACCAAATTTAGTATCCGCACTTCTGTTAGATCTCACTATAAAAGGTATATCTCAAAATTTCGCCCCACCCCCTTCCGCCCACACAAAGGACGAAAATCTGTTGCATCCACAATATTGCAGATTCGAGTAAACTAAAAACGCATAATCATAAATAATGACCATATCTATCAGGTTGCTGAATCTGGATCAGATCAGATCATTTTTATAGCCAAAAGCAAGAAATCAATTTGCAGTGGCTACGCAGCGCCCGACGTCACGCTCAGACTGATTTTCTGTCTCTCTCGCACTCCTTGTCGTGTCGTTTAATATTAGCGGCGTCTGCCGGATGAGAGCCATACTGACTTAGTATCGGGTATAACTGTAAAGTTGCGGTGTCCGCAGCAACTCACAACGTTCCCCCTCGTTCTTTGTATTGACGGTAGTGCTGCTGATGAGGCCGCCAAATTTCGCCCATTATGCCTCAAGAGAGTTGCAGGAGTGGCGAGGCAGCTGCTGGAGGGGCAGCTCTGTCGGTTTAATAGCAGGTGAGTATGTTTGTTGGTCATTTGCAGATTTTTGTTAATTGTGTTTAATTTTGTTTGAATACGCCTATTCCCACATTCAAATAATAACATTAAATAATATTATCGATATGTTAGGTATTATTATTATGAGTTAGTCTGGTCACACTTGAAGTGTCGACTCTCTCTCTTCTTTTGTAATCTCAAGTGTGTGGACCGGTGTTGCAGCAAAAAGTAATCAAGAAATACATAAATAATCTTTAAAGAAAAACATAACTTGGTACTGTATTCCGTTTACTAATTGTCATAGCCAGTCTACCAATAGGTTATGGGCCCAGTCCACGCCAATTTAAATAAATTAAATTAATAACAAATAGTTGTGAAATTAGTTCCGCGTGCGTTCTTGTGTAGTTTTTTTTTTTTGTAGTGTGTGTGTGTATAATATATACATACATAGAAAATGGAAAGAAATAAGCAACATATTAAGCCTTTTTGTGGCGAGAAATATTCTTTATGGAAATTTAGAATCAGAGCTTTGTTTGCTGAATTAGAGGTGCTCCAAGTAGTCGATAACATAATGCCTAACGAAGTAGATGATAATTGGAAAAAGGCAGAGCGATGTGCGAAGAGCATTTTAATTCAATATTTAGGCGACGCATTTCTAAACTTCGCGGCAGGCGACATTTCGGCACGTGATATTCTGAAGAATTTAGACGCCATATATGAGCGTAGAACCTTGCGTCGCAATTAGCTGCACGTAAACGTTTAATAACACTCAAACTCTCAAGTGAAATGACACTTTCGAGTCATTTTGTTATTTTTGATGAAACAGTGAGTGAGTTGTTAGGGGCGGGCGCTAAAATGGATGAGATGGACAAAGTGGCACATTTGCTGCAGACTCTACCTTCAACCTATAATGGTGTCATCACGGCAATCGAAACTTTGTCAGATGAAACTCTATCATTAGCGTTTGTAAAAAATAAATTGTTCGACTACGAGACCAAATTAAGAAATGAAAGTACTGATACAAGTAGTAAAGTCATGAAGGCAGTTGTAAGAAATAATAACAATTTTAATAATCGTAAAACGTTTGGATTTAAATATTATTTAAGGGAAAAGCTAGAAGTAATATTAAATGCCATCACTGTGGCAAAGAAGGGCACATGAAAAAAGACTGTTACCAGTTTATAAGGTTAAATCAAAACAAAGAAAATTATAAACATAATAAACAAGCTCAGCTTGCAGCATCGGGCCACGGGTTCGCATTTATGATGCGGAAAATGAAAAAGAGTGATCAAATAAATAATGAACTCGGTTTTATACTCGATTCTGGTGCAACGGATTATTTGATCAATGATGACTCGCTGTACGCCGATTGTATCGAATTGGAGCAGCCAATTAAAATCGCTGTGGCAAAAGAAGGCGAGTTTTTATATGCCACTAAGCCTGGAATTGTGCGGCTGCACAATGGACACAATATCACACTAGAGGATGTGCTCTACTGCAAGGAGGCAGCAGGAAACCTCATGTCTGTCAAGCGTCTGCAACAGGCAGGGATGTCAATTAAGTTTGACTGTGGTGGTGTCTCCATATCAAAAAATGGAGTAATTGTTGTTAAACATACAGGTATGTTGGATATACCTGTAGTCAAATTCCAAGCATACAGTGTAGATGCTAGGAACAAAAATAATTATCGATTATGGCATGAGAGGTTGGGGCATATAAGCAATGCAAAATTGCTTGAAATAAAGAATAATAATTTATTTAATGACAGTAATCTTCTTGTTAATTTAAAAATATCAGATGAAGTTTGTGAGTCATGTTTAAATGGGAAACAGGCTAGGTTGCCATTTAAGCAATCTAAAGATAAAAGTTATATAAAACGACCCTTGTTTGTAATACATTCAGATTTATGTGGCCCCATTAAACCAGTTACACTAAACGATAAAAATTATTTTGTGATCTTCGTAGATCAATTTACACATTATTGTGTAACCTATTTGTTAAAATATAAATCAGATGTATTCAATGTATTTAAAGATTTTGGTTGGATTTTTAATTTCAAGATTGTCAATTTGTACATTGACAACGGTAGAGAATACTTGTCGAATGAAATGCGTGAGTTCTGCGTTAATAAAAGAATAAGTTATCATTTGACAGTGCCACATACACCTCAGTTGAATGGTGTTTCGGAGCGAATGATAAGAACCATTACAGAGAAAGCTCGTGCTATGGTAAATGGTGCAAAATTAGACAAAAGTTTTTGGGGTGAAGCTGTGCTAACTGCAACATATATAATCAACAGAATTCCAAGCAAAGCACTTGGTGATTGTAAAATGACCCCATATGAGCTGTGGCACAATAGAAAGCCCAATTTAAAATTTTTAAGAGTGTTCGGTTCAACCGTGTATGTGCACAACAAAATTAAAAAAGGTAAATTTGATGAAAAATCATTCAAAGCTATCTTGATAGGGTATGAACAAAATGGACTCAAATTGTGGGATGTCATTAAAGGAAAAGTTATTGTTGCAAGAGATGTTGTCGTAGACGAGACTAATATGCTTTATTCTAGAGAAGTAAAATTTGAAACAGATTTCCCGAAAGAGAGTAAGGAAAGAAGTCAACAAGAATTCCTGAATGAGAGTAAGGAATCTGATCAGCTTAATTTCCCGAATGATTGTACGGAATGTGGAATCCTGAATGAGAGTAAGGAATGTGATCAGTTTAATTCCCCGAATGAAAGTACGGAATGTGAAATCCTGAATGAAAGTAAGGAATGCGAAAAGCTGAATTTTCCGAATGAAAGTAGGAAAAGAAAAACTGATTTCCTGAATGATAGTAAGGAATTATATATCCCGAATGATAGTAAGGATTGTGAAAAAGCTGATCAGCCAGATAATTGTCGTGAAGAAAATAAGGATACTGTAGTATGTGCATATATTGAGTGTACACTGTACCCAATGGTTAACAATAAATGTATCAGCAACACATTGTTGCAGTACACAAACAAAACCACTTCAAGTGAGCGTGCAATATGATCGCCGCTTATGCGCTAAGCTAAGTCAGCATTCCCACGCTGACCACTTGAAGCATATATATATACACATATGTACATACGGCTCTTGCCCTCTCGATTATGCTGATAAGACAAATATGTATGAAGCCGCTCCGCTGTTGGCGTAACCGGCAGCGCAGCTATGCGGTCTGAGTTATAAGAATAAATTCAATAAAGACATTCTAAAAACCGAAGTCAAACGGCACAGACGTGCCAGTGTTATAATTGTAATATTGACATATTACATGGCGACCGTGACAAGTGTCACGAACATGTAGATGTTCGGAAACAAAAATATGTTAAAATAAATCATATAATAAAAAAAAGCGGAGAGCGAGAGAGAGAGCGGCGAGAGCGGACAACAACAGCAGCACCACAGCAGGCACCACTGGAAGCAGCAGTAACATCAAAAAAAAAAAATTAACAACGAAATGGAGCGGAACTGAACGCAGTAAGTAGAGTGGTATGTGTGGCAAAAGAGGCGGCGTAGTAAAACGCCTGAGAGCCAGAAGGGCAACACTACTCAAACTGCTAAATAGCAACGATAATTTGCCGTGGAGCACATCTGTGAAATTACACACAGAGCTCGATCACATCAAATTGTTGCTAGCAGAAAAGAAAATGAAAGAGCCTATGCACACAACCACCTACACTGCAATACGAAATATCAGTAAAATATTAATCGCAACTCCACCACCCCAAACGACAGAAATAGCAAAGCCAAGGAAGACCTGCCCGAACGACTGCGAGGGACCTCTACACTCGCCGCATTGCGAGTACACCTGTGCAGCCTGCACCGGTGCCCCAACAGAGAAGCAGTAGCAGCCTGTGCAGCCAGCACCGGCCTCGTCTAGCGCAACAAGCTAGACCCGGAGCAGTGAACCGACAGCGCTTCCTAGAGCGCCTACCGCCAAACAAAATTTTTTTTTAAATGCCTGCGATGCATACAAATTAACTGTAAGATCTAAAATTGTAAAATTGAGCGGAATAACATCTGCCCAATTAGAGTGAGGCCTGTAAAGCCACACAAACACTAGGCAGGAAGAAATGTAAAAAAAAAACTGGAAAAAAATATATATAAATTATAAATTAATTCCAACAATTAACAAAGAATCTATACAGTAGTATAAAAGAAAAAAAAAAGGAAATTTGTTTTTGTATATACATATGTCACGAACAAACAAAATAAGTAAATTTGAAGAAAATTTCGAAAATTTTTACACAATGGGTTTAGTAGATGTAAAATCGGTAGATTCGACAGCGAATGTAATAAACAAAGTCGAAGTCAATAACACCGACCTAAAGCTAATAACAATACTTATTGCTATTATTTTCATTATAATCATAGGACATCTATTATATAAATTGTATAAACTACATAATAGATGCATAAAGAAACTAATCATGAATAAAAATATATCATTATTTGAATGAAAACCTATAAATGTTTTTGCACATTTTAATAATTATTTTAAAATGAAATGGAATGGCAAAATATTAATGCCGCATTAGTTAAAATAAAAGAAAATTTTGATAAATCATACAAGTGTCTAGCACAAAATAGGAATATTTCAAACGAAACTATAAGTAGACACGCGACAATATTAGTTGCATGTTTTAACCAAGCTCGTTCCCTGATACACGACAATAAAGAAAAGTTAAATACCCAGCATTGGTCGTATGTATCAAGATTTTTGAATAGATTAAAAACAAATTTAAATAGCATCAAATCAAAATATTCACTAGACATAACTATACCTTCGATTTTGAATACTCCAGTATTAGTCGAGGAAGACACAAACACAGATTTAGAGGGCGAATCTGAAATCGCAAGCGGTTCAGATACACATATAAAAGAAGAAGACCTAGGCGACCTTACGATACCAGCGGTAATCACACTAACCAATCTAGTTGATTCTGAATCAGAGTCTATTACTGAAGTAAAAACTCTAAAAATGGCCATGTCACAACTAGAATTTCTTAAGCTAGCCGCTTCACTCATACCTGAGTTTAGTGGAAAGCCTGAGAATCTACAAAGTTTCATTGATGCTCTTAGCTTAGTGGATTCACTTAAGGGAACACATGAAACTACAGCAGTCAACCTAATAAAAACTAAACTCAAAGGCCATATTCGAAACTTAATCACCACTGAACAAACAATAGTGTCCATAATAGACAAACTAAAAAGCGGTATAAAAGGCGAATCAGCCAAAGCAATATCAGCTAAATTGTTCAATCTGCAGCAAAAGCAAAAGACGGCAAGTCAATATATTCAAGAAGTTGAACAGCTGACAAGGGCTTTGCAATCGGCACATATGATTAACGGTGTATCGCAAGAATATGCCGAAGAATTGAGCCTACAAGTTGCTGTAAAATCAATCATAGGAAACAGCACAATTGACGAAGTTAGGTCTGTAATGAAATCACGAAATTTCAATACAATGAGTGAGATTACAACTGTGTTCGTCGATAGTTGCACAGACGCAGTAGGACACCCAAATACAGTCCTATATGCTGCACAACCGAGATATAATACTAACCGAGCGTATAACCGCGGAAACTACCGTGGAAACTACCAAAATAATAATTATGGCAACAACAGAGGTAGAGGCCAATATAGAGGAAACTATAGAGGCCGCGGTAACTCATACAGAGGCCATAACAATAATAATGGCAATAACAACAATGTGAGAATTGCCCAGAATGAATCGGGAAACTCACAACAGCCCTTAGGTACACAGCAATAGACAGTAAAAAGGTTCATTCGATTAATCTTAGTATAAATATATTCGTAACATTCACAAACGTAGCTACAGGCAAGAAATTAATATTTTTGATAGATACTGGTGCAGACATATCTCTGTTAAAAGACAATTCAGACACTTTTAATGACATAAACAAAAACAACAAAATAAATATTCAGGGAATTAATCAAGGATTAATTCAATCTAAAGGAATGACATCCTTAGAAATACAAACAACTAAATATATAATTCCACACAACTTCCATATTGTCGAATCAACTTTTTCTATACCGTGTGATGGAATTTTAGGAATAGATTTTATTAAAAAATTTAATTGTCAACTAGATTTCACACCTTCAAAAGATCTGCTCATAATAAGACCAGACAATCTAAACTACCCTATTTATGTTCCCATAAATCACAGCTCTGGTAACAATACAATAGTGTTACCAGCACGATCCGAAGTTGTCCGTAAAATTGAGTTAACTTCAAATGAAGATAGCATTTTTATTCCGAACCAGGAAATTCAACCTGGTATATATGCAGCATATATATATATATATCCGTTTACTTAATACAACTAGTACCGACCAAATGATCAATATAAATAAGTTGAATTGTGAACCATTAGCAAATTATGATATATCCGAAATAAATAATGAAACTAGAACGAACGATGTTATATCAAAGTTATCTAAAAATTTTCCAAAACTATTTAATAAACAATTAAAAGAACTTTGTTGTAACTACGCAGACATATTCGGACTTGATACCGAATCAATAACAACCAATAATTTTTACAAGCAGAAACTAAGATTAAAAGATAATGAACCTGTATATATAAAAAATTATAGAAATCCTCATAGTCAAAAAGACGAAATCCAAGCTCAAGTCGATAAACTAATCAAAGATAGAATAGTTGAACCGTCAGCCTCAGAATACAACAGTCCACTTTTACTAGTACCAAAGAAATCCATAGACAACAAAAAGAAAAAATGGCGATTAGTAGTTGACTATCGCCAAATTAATAAAAAATTACTATCCGATAAATTTCCACTTCCTAGGATCGATGATATCTTGGATCAACTAGGAAGAGCAAAATATTTCTCTTGCCTTGACTTAATGTCAGGATTCCATCAGATTGAGCTAGACGAAAACTCTAGAGATATAACATCCTTTTCAACGAGCAACGGCTCTTATCGCTTCACGCGATTACCATTTGGTTTGAAAATAGCTCCCAATTCATTCCAAAGAATGATGACTATCGCATTCTCTGGACTTGAACCATCACAAGCATTCCTCTATATGGATGACTTAATAGTAATCGGTTGTTCCGAAAAACACATGCTTAACAATTTAATTAGTGTTTTTGACATGTGTAGGAAACACAACTTGAAACTACATCCTGAAAAATGTTCATTTTTCATGCATGAAGTCACATTTTTGGGCCACAAATGCACAGATAAGGGAATCTTACCAGATGACAAAAAGTTTGACGTCATATTAAATTATCCAGTCCCACATGACTCTGATAGCGCTAGACGTTTTACAGCATTTTGTAATTACTACAGACGATTCATCAAAAATTTCGCCGATTATTCTAGGCATATAACAAGATTAAATAAAAAGAATGTTCCATTTGAATGGACTAATGACTGTCAAAATGCATTTGAATATCTTAAAGCTCAATTAATAAAGCCTACTCTCTTACAATATCCAGATTTTACGAAAGAATTTTGTATAATCACAGATGCTAGTAAGCAAGCCTGTGGTGCAGTGCTAACACAAGCCCACAACGGAACTCAACTCCCAATAGCTTACGCATCGAGAGCATTTACCAAAGGAGAAAGTAACAAAAGTACGACGGAACAAGAGTTAACAGCTATTTATTGGGCAATCACCAAATTTAGACCCTATGTCTACGGAACTCATTTCATAGTAAAAACAGACCATAGACCACTAACATTTTTGTTTTCAATGACAAACCCCAGTTCTAAATTAACGCGTATGAGACTTGAATTAGAGGAGTATAATTTTACTGTAGAGTACCTAAGAGGCAAAGATAATTTTGTAGCCGATGCATTGTCACGGATAACAATATCTGAACTAAAAGACATACAAAATAAAGTCCTGAAAGTCACTACCAGGTATCAAAGTAGACAAAAATTCTGCGCAGAAAACAACAAAGTAGAGATGCCAAAGCAATCTACCGAAACAGCTTCTCAGCCCAACGTATACGAAGTCATTAATAATGACGAAGTACGTAAAGTAGTGACCTTGCATATAAAAGATATGCTATGTTTCTTTAAACATGGTAAGAAAATTATAGCAAGAATTGATATTGGAGATTTATATACTAATAATGGAAATATTGACTTAGGACAACTATTTCCAAGGCTAGAAAAAGAAGCCGTTATATTAAAAATCAGCCAATTGAAAGTGGCACCGTGGGAAAATATCTTTGAAAAGGTTTCAATAGATAATTTCAAAATTATGGGCAATAAAATATTGAAAACATTGAGAGTAGCGCTACTCAACCCGGTGACCACATTAACAAATGTTAAAGAGAAAGAAGCTATATTGTCTACACTACATGATGATCCAGTACAAGGAGGTCACACAGGCATTGCAAAAACCTTGGCCAAGGTCAAAAGACATTATTACTGGAAAGGTATGACTCGCGATATAACAGAGCACATCCGGAAATGTCAGAAATGTCAAAAAGCAAAAACAACAACAAATATAAAGACCCCTTTAACAATTACAGAAACCCCGATGAAGGCTTTTGACAGAGTGATAGTGGATACAATTGGTCCACTACCCAAGTCAGAACGAGGGGGAACGTTGTGAGTTGCTGCGGACACCGCAACTCTACGGTTATACCCGATACTAAGTCAGTATGGCTCTCCTCCGGCAGACGCCGCTAATATTTAACGACACGACAAAGAGTGCGTGCGAGAGAGACAGAAAATCAGTCTGAGCGTGACGTCGGACGCTGCGTAGCCACTGCAAATTGATTTGTTCCTTTTGGCTGTAAAAATGATCTGATCTGATCCAGATTCAGCAATCTAATAGATATGGTCATTATCTATGATTCTGCGTTTTTAGTTTTCTCAAATCTGCAATATTGTGGATGCAACAGATTTTCGTCCTTTGTGGGGGCGGATGGGGGTGGGGCGAAATTCTGAGATATACGTTTTATAGTGACATCTTAAAGGAGTGTGTGTACCAAATTTGGTTACTCTAGCCTTAATAGTCTTTGAGATTTGTGGTTGCCCCAGATTTTCGTCCTTTGCGGGGGCGGAAGGGGGTGTGGCGAAATTTGGACAGGAAACGGCCAAGGTCCGATATCACAGGAGTGTGGATACCAAATTTGGTTGCTCTGGCTTTTATAGGTTCTGAGATCCTTGAACTCATATTTTGCAATTGGCAAAACCGACCATGAAACCTGTGTGTTAGAGTGAGACAGAGCGAGAAAGAGTGAAATTGTTTTCGTGATTCTGGCTGTAATAATTATACGATCTGGTTCAGATTTTGCACTCTAGAAGATATAGTCATCTTCTACGATTCTGCGTTTTTAGTTTTCTCGTATCGTCGAAATTGTGGATGCCACAGATTTTCGCCCTTTGTGGGGGCGGAAGTGGGCGGGGCAAAGTTTTGAAATATTTTTGGAGCAGTGACATATCACAGAAGTCTGGATCCAAAACATCGTTGCTCTAGCTCTTATAGTCTTTGAGCATTAGGCGCTGAAGGGGACGGACAGACGGACAGACGGACGGACGGACAGACAGACAGGGCTCAATCGACTCGGCTATTGATGCTGATCAAGAATATATATACTTTATAGGGTCGGAAACGATTCCTTCTGGACGTTACACACATCCACTTTCACCACAAATCTAATATACCCCAATACTCATTTTGAGTATCGGGTATAAAAAGGCAATGAATATGCAGTCACGCTCATATGTGACTTGACTAAATATCTAGTTGCTATACCTGTCGCAAATAAAAGCGCAGCAACCGTTGCAACGGCAATATTTGAATCATTTATTCTCAAGTACGGTCCAATGAAGACGTTCATTTCGGACATGGGAACGGAATATAAAAATTCAATTATAAACGATTTGTGCAAATATTTAAAAATAAAAAATATAACATCAACTGCACACCATCATCAAACTGTTGGAACAATAGAAAGAAGCCACAGAACATTTAACGAATACATACGATCCTATATATCAGTAAATAAAACTGATTGGGACGTATGGCTTCCATATTTTGTTTATTGTTTCAATACAACCCCCTCTATGGCACATAATTATTGTCCATATGAGTTAGTATTTGGTAAGACTAATAATCTACCAAAATATTTTGATAGCATAAGTAATATAGAACCTATATATAACATAGAAGACTACGCTAAAGAAAGTAGATATAGATTAGAAGTAGCATACAAAAGAGCAAGAAATATGCTCGAGTTAAATAAACGCAAAAATAAGGAAATTTATGATTTAAAAACTAGGAACATAACGCTATCAATAGGAGATAAAGTTCTACTAAAAAACGAAGTAGGCCATAAGCTAGATCTTAAATACACAGGGCCCTATATAGTTGAAAAAATCGAAGATAATGATAATATAGTTATTTCCGGAAATAAGAATAAAAAACAAACAGTTCACAAAGATAGGTTAAAATCTTTTAATTCATAACAGACACAAAATAAAACAAATAAAATACAAAAAAAAAAGAAAAAAAAATTTAATTATACAAGATGTGCAAAAAGATATGTATACACAAAAAAAAAAAAAAACATTAAATACATTACAAATACAAAAAAATCCTCAAATCAAAATTTTTTATATATATAAAATAAATTTAAGTAAAATAACTACATTTAATTACGTTATTTTTCAAAAGGAGGGAGATGTAGTATGTGCATATATTGAGTGTACACTGTACCCAATGGTTAACAATAAATGTATCAGCAACACATTGTTGCAGTACACAAACAAAACCACTTCAAGTGAGCGTGCAATATGATCGCCGCTTATGCGCTAAGCTAAGTCAGCATTCCCACGCTGACCACTTGAAGCATATATATATACACATATGTACATACGGCTCTTGCCCTCTCGATTATGCTGATAAGACAAATATGTATGAAGCCGCTCCGCTGTTGGCGTAACCGGCAGCGCAGCTATGCGGTCTGAGTTATAAGAATAAATTCAATAAAGACATTCTAAAAACCGAAGTCAAACGGCACAGACGTGCCAGTGTTATAATTGTAATATTGACATATTACAATACTAATATAATTAGTAGAAAAAGTGAGAGGTTAAAGTCTAAGCCGAAGGTGTCTTATAAAGAACATGATAAAAGCTTTAACAAATTTATATTAAATGCCCATATAATGTTTGATGAAGTTCCAAATTCTTTTGATGAAATAAATTTTAGGAATGATAAATCTGATTGGGAGGAGGCAATAAATACAGAGTTAAATGCCCATGAAATTAATAACACCTGGACAATTATAAAGAAGCCAGAAAACAAAAATATTGTAGACAGTAGATGGGTATTTTCCATTAAATATAATGAACTAGGAGTCCCAATAAAATACAAAGCTAGACTGGTTGCAAGAGGATTTACTCAAAAGTACCAAGTAGACTATGAAGAAACATTTGCTCCCGTTGCTAGAATTGCCAGTTTTAGGTTCGTACTATCATTGGCAGTCCAGTTTAATTTGAAAGTCCATCAGATGGATGTTAAAACAGCTTTCCTCAATGGTACATTAAGTGAGGAGATATATATGCGGCCTCCTCAGGGCGTATTATGCGGTGCTGGGCATGTATGCAAACTGAACAAAGCCATTTAAGGGCTCAAACAAGCAGCTAGATGCTGGTTTCAAGTATTTGAGCAAGCATTGAAAGAATTCGATTTTGTAAACTCTCCCGTGGATCGTTGCATATATATTCTTGATAGAGGGACATAAAGAAAAACATATATGTATTATTATATGTTGATGATGTAGTAATAGCGACAAGGGATATGGATAGAATGAATAATTTCAAAAATTATTTAAGCGAAAGATTTAAAATGACTGACTTAAATGAGATAAAACATTTAATCGGTATCAGAGTAGAAATGTTTGAAGACAAAATATATTTGAGTCAAGCTGCATATGTAAAAAGAATTTTAAATAAATTTAACATGGATAGTTGCAATTCAGTCAGTACTCCATTACTAAATAAACTAAATTATAAGTTACTTAACTCAGATGAAGACTGCAATGCTCCATGTCGTAACCTTATTGGCTGTTTAATGTACATAATGCTGTGTACACGACCAGATTTAGCTACCGCTGTAAATATCTTGAGTAGATATAGTAGCAAGAACAATGCTGAGTTATGGCAATGTTTAAAAAGGGTTATTAGATATTTAAAGGGAACTATGGATATGAAGCTTATATTTAAAATGAATACATCATTTGAAAATACATTAGTTGGCTATGTAGACTCCGATTGGGGTAGTAATGAGATTGATAGAAAAAGTACAACGGGTTATTTGTTTAAAATGTTCGATTCCAATTTAATTTGTTGGAATACAAAAAGACAGAATTCAGTGGCAGATTCATCAACTGAACCTATTTGAAGCTGTAAGAGAAGCTTTATGGCTAAAGTCTCTTCTAAATAGTATTAATCTTAAACTCGACAGACCCATCAGCAAGTTGATGTAGTATGCTCATATTAAAGTAAAGTAAAGTATTCATTATTTCGAATACCCACTGTACCGACGGTACTTAAAGAATACACACTGTAACACTTTGTTTCAGTGTTTACGTAACAATAAAGTCCCAGACATTCTGGGTGATCGTATTAAGATTCACTCAAGAATGCCTCGAGCGACCCAAGTGCAGCGTCAGCATGTTCCCATGACTTGACGGCACTAATATACATGCATACACACATATATCTTCCCTCGCGCTCTCGCTGCCAACAGCGCTGAGCATATACATACATATTAACATATAAGAGATAAGAACACATAGTTCTGCCGCTCCGCTGCCGGCGTCACTGGCAGCGCAGCTCCGCGGCTTTTGGCTTACAAAAGCCCAAACCACAATTGTAAAATACAGAACAGAAATCACAATAAAACAGATCGGAGGGTTGAGCCCCAACGATCCAACGAAAAGGATTTGAACATTTCATTTTACATGGCGACCGTGACAGGACTCGATATGTCCTACGCGATGGATCAATCTAAGGATTGAGAAAAAAAAAAGAGAGAAATTTTTTCAAAAAAAGTGTTAAAATTTTGAAAGACAAAGAATGGCCGGAAAAAAAAAATATAATACTATGTGATTTTGTTTTAAAAAATCGGACCAAGTCAAAAGAAAATTGGAAAAACTATTGAAACAGTGTTGTCCCCAGTGCCAGTGCCAAGAAAAAACGAGGGGGAACGTTGTGAGTTGCTGCGGACACCGCAACTCTAAGGTTATACCCGATACTAAGTCAGTATGGCTCTCCTCCGGCAGACGCCGCTAATATTTAACGACACGACAAAGAGTGCGTGCGAGAGAGACAGAAAATCAGTCTGAGCGTGACGTCGGGCGCTGCGTAGCCACTGCAAATTGATTTGTTCCTTTAGGCTAAAAAAATGGTCTGATCTGATCCAGATTCAGCAATCTAATAGATATGGTCATTATCTATGATTCTGCGTTTTTAGTTTTCGCAAATCTGCAATATTGTGGATGCAACAGATTTTCGTCCTTTGTGGGGGCGGATGGGGGTGGGGCGAAATTCTGAGATATACGTTTTATAGTGACATCTTAAAGGAGTGTGTGCACCAAATTTGGTTACTCTAGCCTTAATAGTCTCTGAGATTTGTGGTTGCCTCAGATTTTCGTCCTTTGCGGGGGCGGAAGGGGGTGTGGCGAAATTTGGACAGGAAACGGTCAAGGTCCGATATCACAGGAGTGTGGATACCAAATTTGGTTGCTCTGGCTTTTATAGGTTCTGAGATCCTTGAACTCATATTTTGCAATTGGCAAATCCGACCATGAAACCTGTGTGTTAGAGTGAGACAGAGCGAGAAAGAGTGAAATTGTTTTCGTGATTCTGGCTGTAATAATTATACGATCTGGTTCAGATTTTGCACTCTAGAAGATATAGTCATCTTCTACGATTCTGCGTTTTTAGTTTTCTCGTATCGTCGAAATTGTGGATGCCACAGATTTTCGCCCTTTGTGGGGGCGGAAGTGGGCGGGGCAAAGTTTTGAAATATTTTTGGAGCAGTGACATATCACAGAAGTCTGGATCCAAAACATCGTTGATCTAGCTCTTATAGTCTTTGAGCATTAGGCGCTGAAGGGGACGGACAGACGGACAGACGGACGGACGGACAGACAGACAGGGCTCAATCGACTCGGCTATTGATGCTGATCAAGAATATATATACTTTATAGGGTCGGAAACGATTCCTTCTGGACGTTACACACATCCACTTTTACCACAAATCTAATATACCCCAATACTCATTTTGAGTATCGGGTATAAAAAAACCCAGCAGAAAGCCAAACCAGCCGTTTCGCCAGACCCATGCACGACTGCCGACGATATTACGCACAAACCCATGTTGCATTATAATTTATACCCTTAAATTTGGCGGCTACAATGCGGCCAGGAATATATAATACCCAAGGAGATATAACAGCCCGCGCTACAAAGAGCGTACACGCAATATAAAAACCTGTGCGAAGACCAGCACCGGCCCCACCAGACCCAGCAAGGACCAATAATATAAGTGCGAGTGGCATAGGACCGCCCCTTGCACCGTCGATGGACAGTAACACAACCACTCCAGCAGCAGAAAATGCACCAGACTTCGCCGACGCTGCTCCTACCGAGCAAAGGGACGCACTCAGCCTACAAGAGGCATTAGAAGTGTATCCAAACGATGGACCACGCCCACTCACAATAGCTGAGTACAGGGCACGACAAGAAAAACGCCCAAGGAAGAAAACAAAGAGGGGCGGCCGGATCAAACGGCTGCTTCAACAACGACGTCTGGAGCGGGACCTGGAAAAAACATATACAAATGAAGAGGACCGACAACGCTGCCAAGAGCGCATCAAGGAAATCAATAAACAACTTCGCACTGGTGCGAAGTAACGCAATTGAGCTGCAGAAATGCCATGCCTCATATTGCCAATAATTATAATATTCTATCTCGAGTTGAAGCACCCTTAAAGTGCAACTTGAAAATACTAACCTCTGTTAGGCTATTACTAAAACCATGTGATCGATATTGAATTATATAATGAAAAACCTGTAAATCGATCACATGTCCCTTAACATTTTTTTTCTTCCTTCATTTTGATCAAATATATATAAAAAAAAAAAAATTTATATTGATGAAATTTAAAAGAGTAAAAAAAAAAAAAGGAAGGGTATATAGATATGTGTGTCCATGAGAAAAAAAAAAGATTTTTAGTAATTTTTTTTATTATTGAAAAGAATAAATGAATAGCAAATAATAAAAAAAAAAAAAACCAATTTTTGAGAGAAAATCATCACCATGGGTTGGTTCGGTTCTGACGATAGTCAGACCAAAGACAATACGGCCAATGTGGTCAATAATGTCAAAATAATAGACCACAGGGATGATCTCAATGCACTCTGGTTATTACTTCTGATTTTAACCATTGTCACTGTTTTACAATTCCTTTTAACATTGTATGTAAAACATAATAAGATAATTAAAAAGAGATATATGAGTAGGGCAAACAATTTAGATAGAGTTTAAAAAAAAAAAAAAAAAAAAAAAAAAAAAATTGGTCTCAACGACCCCTAGGAGCATAATAGAGCTCGAATACATGTACATGGGTACACTTCAGGTAGAATTCCCGCTTTTAATATATTGTTACAAAGACAAAATAAAATGTCACGTAGAACAGCAGCAGCCATTAGGGCTACCCACGACAGGAATGAAAATTTCGAATATAGAGCTAAAGCAATCTTAGCCGCATTCCCCAATCCAATTAGCATATACGAGTTCGAATACTCATATATGAACGAATATAATTTACCTTTTTCACCACTAATTCATTGTGATGCCACACAAAAAGGTATCGTATTATCAACCATACCCGGCATCCTCGTAAACAGCCAAATAATAGAAAACGAAATTTTAGGAAGAATTGTGATTGCTAATGTTAGATTGTCTTCCAATCGGAATGGACAACATTAAAAAACACATATGGACTGGCTTACGATCTGCGCTAAAGTTTGCACTCTAAGAGCAGAATTCGATAAGTCATACAAATGCTTAACGCAGAACAGACCTACACAAAATAGTACGGTCATTAAACATACAACTAATTTGGTAAACATATATAATGAGGTCAGAGAACTTTTTCTAGAAAACAGACAAAGACTTACTGATATACATTGGGTTCAATCTACAGACGTCTTCAAACGTCTAAGGGAACGATTAGTATTCGTTAAAGAAAAATTCAATCTAGACATACACATCCCAAATCTTCTAAACACAGCTGCGACATATATACCAGCTGTAGAATCGTAATCAAGGCCAATAAGTCCCAGGCCCCCGAATGTAAAAAATATTATCATTATATCGGAAGACGATTCTCGATCAAATAGATCGAACCATCCGGTGAACGACGACAAACCGTCGACTAGTTCAGCAAACAGCGTAGTTGGGCAAGAACCAACCACAATGGCAGACGAAACAATTGCCCAACGGGCATATATCAAAGATATTTCGCACGCCATTCCGGAATTTAATGGACAGAAACTCCATTTACAAAGATTCATTACGGCAGTCAAATTGGTCAATCTAACGAAAGGACCATACGAAAATTTAGCTATAGAAGTAATTAAATCAAAAGTAATAGGAACTACATTGTATAAAATACAAGATGAAACCACCATTAGCGCAATAATAAAGAAATTGCAGGACACTATTGTCGGAGAGTCATCAGATGTTATAAAGGCTAAAATGGCAAAAGTATGCCAAAAAGGCAAAACAGCAGCCCAATTCACAACAGAGATTGATGATATGCGAAAACTTCTAGAAGCATCATACATTGATGAGGGTTTGCCAGCGAAACACGCCGATAAGTTCAGCTGCAAGGAGGCCATTAGTACAATGGTTAAAAATTGCGAGCACGGCAGACTCAAAACAATACTAGAAGCAGGCACATTCCCAACAATGAATGATGCCGTAGCAAAATATATACAGTGTAGTACAGAGATGACTGGTAGTGCAAGTTCAATATTGTACACCAGACAAGGACAAGTCTACCGCGGTAGTAACTTTCGAGGTAACTATCGCGGTGGAGGAAATGGTCGTGGTTACAACCACAACCATATTTACAACAATAGTTATAATAACAATAGAGGTCGTGTTGGCTATAGGGGAAATAACCGTAATAACGGTGGAACCTATAACAACCAAAGATACAATAGCAATGGAAACACACGACAGAACAATGTTCGTGTTACACAGACAGCTTCGGGAAACTCCCAAGATCCTTTAGATACACTAAATTAAAAAATCCAGCGGTTCACACAATCAACCTCAATCTCAATATATTCGTGGCATTCCTCAATTCTAAAACAGGAAAACAACTTACATTCCTTATAGATACCGGTGCCAATATATCATTATTAAAAGAAAATTCAGATGTCTTTAACGACATTCAAACAAAAAATAAAATAGATATTCAAGGAATAGGGGAAGGTATAATAACATCCCAAGGCCTTGCCCTAATAGAGCTACAGACGGATAAGTACATAATTCCACACAATTTCCATTTAGTTAATCAAAATTTTGCAATTCCGTGTGATGGAATAATAGGCATTGATTTCATAAAAGAATTAAACTGCCTAATAGACTTAAAACCTGCAGAGGATTGGTTAATAATACGACCAAATAATATAAAAATTAAAATTTATGTTTGGATCAACTAGGTAGAGCAAAGTATTTCTCATGCCTTGACTTAATGTCAGGTTTTCATCAAATCGAACTAGAAGAAAGTTCGCGAAATATAACGTCTTTTTCCACGAGCAATGGCTCATATCGCTTCACGCGACTACCATTTGGTTTAAAAATAGCGCCGAATTCATTTCAAAGAATGATGACTATAGCATTCTCTGGACTTGAAGCTTCGCAAGCCTGCCTGTATATGGACGATCTAATAGTCATGGGTTGTTCCGAAAAACATATGCTTAAAAACTTAACAGATATTTTTGAGATATGTAGGAAACACAACCTAAAATTACATCCACAAAAATGTTCATTTTTTATGCATGAAGTGACCTTTCTTGGTCATAAATGCACAGATAAAGGAATCTTGCCAGATGACAAGAAATATGACGTCATCAAAAACTATCCAGTCCCACATGATGCGGACAGCGCTAGACGATTTATTGCATTTTGCAATTATTATAGACGTTTTATTAAAAACTTCGCCGACTATTCCCGGCACATAACTAGATTATGTAAAAAGAATGTCCCCTTTGAGTGGTCAACTGAATGTCAAAATGCATTCCAATATTTAAAAGATAAACTTATGGAACCCACTCTGTTACAGTACCCAGATTTTCAGAAAGAATTTTGCATAATCACCGATGCTAGTAAACAAGCATGTGGAGCGGTTTTAACTCAAAACCATAACGGACTCCAACTCCCATTAGCATATGCATCACGTTCATTCACAAAAGGTGAAAGTAACAAAAGTACTACAGAACAGGAATTAGCAGCAATTCATTGGGCAATTACCCATTTTCGACTATATATCTATGGTAAACACTTTACAGTAAAAACGGATCACAGACCACTAACATACCTATTTTCAATGGTCAATCCTAGCTCAAAACTCACACGCATGCGGCTCGAATTAGAAGAATACGACTTTACAGTCGAGTATCTAAAGGGTAAAGATAATCATGTAGCAGATGCGTTATCAAGAATAACCATCACAGACCTGAAAAACATACAAAAAACAAATAAAGTCCTGAAAGTCACTACCAGGCAACAGAGTAGACAGAAATCCTGCGCAGGAAAAGAAAAAATAGAATTGCCTAGGCAATCTCTAACAAAAGCTTCAAAGCCCAACGTATATGAAGTCATCAACAATGACGAAGTACGTAAAGTAGTGACCTTGCATGTAAATAATAATTTATGTTTTTTCAAACATGGAAAAAAAATTACTGCAAGATATGATGTTAGCGATTTGTATACTAATGGAACCCTTGACTTAGGTCAGTTTTTCCAAAGGCTTGAAACGCAAGCCGGTAAACAAAAAATCAGCCAACTCAAAGTGGCACCGTGGGAAAATATCTTTGAATACATTTCAATAGATAATTTTAAAAATATGGGCAATAAGATATTACGAACAATAAGAGTAGCGCTACTCAACCCGGTGACCCTAATTAAAAATGAAAAAGAAAAAGAAGCAATACTGTCTACATTACATGATGATCCCATACAAGGAGGACATACAGGCATAACAAAAACCTTGGCCAAGGTCAAAAGACATTATTTTTGGAAAGGTATGACTAAAGAAATAACCAATTACATACGAAAATGTCCAAAATGCCAAAAAGGTAAAGTAACCAAGCACACAATAACTCCATTGACTATTACAGAAACACCATACATGGTTTTTGATAGGGTAATAGTGGATACGATCGGTCCACTTCCTAAATCAGAACAAGGAAATGAATATGCAGTCACCTTAATATGTGACCTGACAAAATACCTTGTTGCCATACCTATTAGAAACAAAAGTGCAAATACAGTAGCTAAAGCTATTTTTGAAAATTTTATTCTAAAGTACGGTCCAATGAAGACGTTCATTACGGACATGGGAACAGAATATAAAAATTCAATAATTGAAGACTTATGTAAAAATCTAAACATCAAAAACATAACTTCTACTGCACATCATCACCAGACTGTAGGAACCGTGGAGCGAAGCCACAGAACATTTAACGAGTTCATACGCTCAACTGACAAATCAGATTGGGATGTATGGCTGCAATACTTCGTATATTGTTTTAATACAACCCCCTCTATGGCACATGATTATTGTCCATATGAGCTAGTTTTCGGTAAGACTTCAAACTTACCAGTTCAATTTAATACTATAGATAGAATAGCACCTCTATATAACATAGATGATTACTCTAAAGAGAGTAAATATAGATTAGAAATAGCATATAAACGAGCAAGGATTATGCTCGAGGAGCATAAAATTAAAAATAAACAGCTCTATGACTTAAAGTTAAAAGATTTAAATTTAGCTGTAGGAGATAAAGTTTTATTGAAAAATGAAACAGGACATAAGCTAGATTTTAAATATATAGGACCATATAGAGTAGAAAGTATCGGAGAAAGAGATAACGTCATAATCTCCGATAATAAAAACAAAACTCAGAAAGTACATAAGGATAGGTTAAAGATTTGCAATTATTAATAATTTTTTAGTATGGCCATACATAAATATAAACCATAAAAATATACTATTCCGCATTTATATTCAAATAACTTTTAAATTTTATCAATATTAATTAAAATTCAATATTCTAATAATTGACTAAAAAAGAAAAAAATATATATATAAATTGTCTTTTTAAGAATACATAACTCGTATACATATATAGTAAAAGCTAAAAATAAAATAACTTCATTATATTACGTTATTTTTCAAAAGGAGGGAGATGTAGTATGCTCATATTAAAGTAAAGTAAAGTATTCATTATTTCGAATACCCACTGTACCGACGGTACTTAAAGAATACACACTGTAACACTTTGTTTCAGTGTTTACGTAACAATAAAGTCCCAGACATTCTGGGTGATCGTATTACGATTCACTCAAGAATGCCTCGAGCGACCCAAGTGCAGCGTCAGCATGTTCCCATGACTTGACGGCACTAATATACATGCATACACACATATATCTTCCCTCGCGCTCTCGCTGCGAACAGCGCTGAGCATATACATATTAACATATAAGAGATAAGAACACATAGTTCTGCCGCTCCGCTGCCGGCGTCACTGGCAGCGCAGCTCCGCGGCTTTTGGCTTACAAAAGCCCAAACCACAATTGTAAAATACAGAACAGAAATCACAATAAAACAGATCGGAGGGTTGAGCCCCAACGATCCAACGAAAAGGATTTGAACATTTCATTTTACACTGACATCTTCACGAAGCAAGATTTGCGGAACTGCGGAACAAATTAGGACTACTACAAGAAGAATGATTCCAATTTAATGAAAACATGAACATGAAGCTTTATTAACGAATTTATTACATTAATTCATATTTAATTTTTTTTTTTTTTTTTTTTGATTTGAACCAAAAGAACTAATGAATTGTTAAAGTAATTTAATTTTATGTTAATCTAATTTTAAAGTGATCTGATCGGGTTTTTCTGGGTTTTCCCCGTATCCTTAGAGCAAATGCTAGATCACATAACACTTCCCAGAATGCACACCAACCACATTAGAATAACAATTGAATGTTACCTTTTTGATTTAATGATGAAAACTTTTTTTATATTTTTTATTTTTATGATTTTGATAATTAATGTTATTTTTGAGGGGGGCGTGTTGGAATACGCCTATTACCACATTCAAATAATAACATTAAATAATATTATCGATATGTTAGGTATTATTATTAGGAGTTAGTCTGGTCACACTTGAAGTGTCGACGCTCTCTCTTTTTTTTGTGATCTCAAGTGTGTGGACCGGTGTTGCAGCAAAAAGTAATCAAGAAATACATAAAAAATCTTTAAAGAAAAACATAACTTGGTACTGTCTTCCGTTTACTAATTGTCATAGCCAGTCTACCAATAGTTCTTATTACCGCCTCTAATTGGTTCCTTTGTTCTTCATTTAGGGAATGCATTTTAGGCGTTTCCTTCATAATCGTGTCGTCTCTATTCTCCAAACAGCTCACAGTTCCCTCTCGGGTCAATAATTGGGATAGAAGACCGAAATCTTTCCAAAAGTCAACTCCTAAATAAACATCTTGCTTTAAGTCTGGTATGATAAAGAACTCTACTTCCTTAACTATTTTACGGAATTCAATCGGAACCACCAATTTGGACACTACGGTACAAGCTTCGTTGCTGGCAGTGCGTATGGTTCCCAAACACTTCTGAGATTGTGGGTGATGTGCTAAAAAGGTTGCTGCTCTCCCACCCAAACAACTAATGGTTGCTCCTGAATCCAGCAAAGCCTTATAAGTTTGCCCTTCGATCATTATCTCCGTGTACAATCGGTTATCTGAACTCAGAATAACTGCTGAGACTAACCGTTTTCGAACAGATTGGACCTTTTTCCAGAATGCTCGTCTCCGGACCGTCGATCGTTTGGGCTTAACTATCAATTTAAACAACGTATTCACATTTCCTGAATCTAACTCTTTGCTCTCCATTGTTTGAGTCGCTACATCTATACCTGTACAAATTTGGTGTAGTATCGTATCCGGAAAGCCCTCTTAAGGTAGTTGGATTACTTTCGTTTAGTTGCTGTTCTTGGTCGGATGTACTGACTGGGCTCCGGTCGGTACACCCCGTTTCAAGTTTTGCGCTGGGTTACATTTGACGCATCGAGGTTTATAAATATCCTTAGCACCACAACCATAGCAGAAAATTCGCCTTTCTCCTAAACAATCATCAAAACGATGCCCTTCCTGGTCGCAGTTCCAACATACTAGTTTCTTACGATTAATCTGCAAAACGTCTTCTTCCTCCATATCATCATTGTCCGTAAGTATTTCTGCTACATTCGGTTTGCCGAATTTACCTCGTGGAAAAGGGTTATGGTTGTCTTTACAGAAGTTCTCATGCTTGCCAACTTCTTCTCTCAGGCCAGTTCGATCGCTGATTTTGAGATGCAAGAGTTCATATCTGAGGGCCGTTTTTGCGTTACGTTTTAAAATGTCTACTAACTTATTTTCGCTAACCTCGTGTGAGAGCCTGGACACTAATTCTTCGACGGCCGTCTGGTAATCGTCAAACGATTCACCCTCTCTCTGACGGCGTTTTCTAATCAACTCCCACAAGTCGAAATCATCTTTAGCATCATCGAATCGTTGTCTAAACGAGGCAGAAAACCAAGAAAACTGTGGGTTCTTTCTATGGAAGTTCCAAAACCAATCGCTGGCTTTAGACGAGAAAAGCAGATGCATATTGTCACAGAGTAATTCGTAATCGTTATTTAAAGTGGAGGATGTAAGAGAACGAACCCTGTACAGGAATTCGTCGACGTGCATAGCGTCTTTGGATCCGTCAAACTTTAGTCGCCAACTGGCTAAGATATTAGCGGCCTTCCCTGGAGCTACTGCCCTGTTAGAGACATTTGGATGTGGTAATCCCCTTTCCCTTCCATTTTCTGAAGACAACGAGTTTCCTGTTATATTAGGCTCGTGATTTTGCCTTGTCGCTTGCACAGGCGTGCTATCTGAAGCTATAGTCATCCTACCTAATTGTCCGCGTAGATTTTCTTCGATCAAATTCTTAACGAATGAACTTAGCTCCACCATCATATCTTTCTGCTGACCTTTTATCAGGGCTTGTATAACCTCACTGGTTCTTTCCGGCCTATCTCCTTCGCCCGACCTATGGCTGATACTGCCGGACGGACAGACAGACATGGCTCAATCGACTCGGCTATTGATGCTGATCAAGAATATATATACTTTATGGGGTCGGAAACGATTCCTTCTGGACGTTACACACATCCACTTTTACCACAAATCTAATATACCCCAATACTCATTTTGAGTATCGGGTATAAAAAAAAAAACAAATTAAACGAAGGGGAATGTTGTGAGTTGCTGCGGACACCGCAACTCTACAGTTATACCCGATACTAAGTCAGTATGGCTCTCGTCCGGAAAAGAATGCGTGCGAGAGAGACAGAAAATCAGTCTGAGCGTGACGTCGGGCGCTGCGTAGCCAATGCAAATTGATTTGTTCCTTTTGGCTACAAAAATTATCTGATCTGATCCAAATTCAGCAACCGGATAGATATAGTCATTCTCTATGAGTTACTTAACTCAGATGAAGACTGCAATGCTCCATGTCGTAACCTTATTGGCTGTTTAATGTACATAATGCTGTGTACACGACCAGATTTAGCTACCGCTGTAAATATCTTGAGTAGATATAGAAGCAAGAACAATGCTGAGTTATGACAATGTTTAAAAAGGGTTATTAGATATTTAAAGGGAACTATTGATATGAAGCTTATATTTAAAAAGAATACATCATTTGAAAATAAATTAGTTGGCTATGTAGACTCCGATTGGGGTAGTAATGTTGTTCGATTCCAATTTAATTTGTTGGAATACAAAAAGGCAGAATTCAGTGGCAACTTCATCAACTGAAGCTGAATATATGGCCCTATTTGAAGCTGTAAGAGAAGCTTTATGGCTAAAGTCTCTTCTAAATAGTATTAATCTTAAACTCGACAGACCCATTAAAATTTATGAAGACAACCAAGGCTGGATTAGCATTGCAAATAATCCCTCATGTTATAAAAGAGCAAAGCATATTGATATAAAATATCATTTTTCAAGAGAACAGATAGAAACTAATGAGATTTCTCTTGAGTATATTAATACAGACAACCAACTTGCTGACATCTTCACGAAGCCACTACCTGCTGGAAGATTTGCGGAACTGCGGAACAAATTAGGACTACTACAAGAAGAATGATTCCAATTTAATGAAAACATGAACATGAAGCTTTATTAACGAATTTATTACATTAATTCATATTTAATTTTTTTTTTTTTTTTTTTTGATTTGAACTAAAAGAACCAATGAATTGTTAAAGTAATTTAATTTTATGTTAATCTAATTTTAAAGTGATCTGATCGGGTTTTTCTGGGTTTTCCCCGTATCCTTAGAGCAAATGCTAGATCACATAACACTTCCCAGAATGCACACCAACCACATTAGAATAATAATTGAATGTTACCTTTTTGATTTAATGATGAAAACTTTTTTTTATATTTTTTATTTTTATGATTTTGATAATTAATGTTATTTTTGAGGGGGGCGTGTTGGAATACGCCTATTCCCACATTCAAATAATAACATTAAATAATATTATCGATATGTTAGGTATTATTATTATGAGTTAGTCTGGTCACACTTGAAGTGTCGACTCTCTCTCTTCTTTTGTACTCTCAAGTGTGTGGACCGGTGTTGCAGCAAAAAGTAATCAAGAAATACATAAATAATCTTTAAAGAAAAACATAACTTGGTACTGTCTTCCGTTTACTAATTGTCATAGCCAGTCTACCAATAAATTTTTGTCTATTTTCAGGTTTTATTGGCATTAATCCGTTTAATCCGTCGCTTTCGAAGTCGCCACTGGATTGTCGATTTAGAAACTTACGTAGGTCATCGTAAGGCTCTTCATCGGTCCATTGGCTATCGTCGTCCATGTCCATATCCGGCTCAGTGTCCGATATGGCTACTGCTGTTGCTGTATTGGCGGCGACTGATGGTGTTGGCAGAGGGGCAGGAACTGCTGCTGCTGTTGGTTGGAGTGGGGGCATGGCTGTTGTGCCCTTGCCATTTGCTGCTTTAAATTTGGTGAGTTGCTCTGCCATCTGGTCGATCCTCCATTCCAACTCCATTATCTGCTGTACGTATAATTGCAGATTTTGAGCGCAGCTGCCATCGCACTGGGCGTCTGGCCGCTGCTGCTGATGGTGTTGGCGTGGCGTCGGAACATCATTCGCGATCGGTTGCATCGGCTGGAACCTCTGTTGTTGGCGCCCCCCGGTCGATGGCTGGGGATGATGGTCGCCATACCGATGCTGCTGCCGATGCTGCCGATCCGGTTGGTGCTGGCGTTGCTGCTGCGGATTATGGAGCGACTGAGGATGTGGCTGCTGCTGGCGACGTTGGATTGGCTGCTGTCGCTGTTGGATTGGCTGTGGTTGCTGTTTGCGATGCTCCTCCTCCCTGGCGACCCTGTGGGCCAGGAGCCGCTGCCTGGCTGCCTTAAAGGATGGGCATCCCTTTTTTTTTTTTTTTTTTTTTGTTGTTGTGTGACTACAGGAAAGCTTCATGCCGACTCAGCCGAAGCCGAAGTGAGGGACTCTAACCGCTTTAAAACCAGCCACACCTATCCCGGATCCCGGCGGTACTGTCGCGAGATATTACTTCGCCGGGGGGAGATGCCCGTAGGGCTCTTCTTTTAACAATCTCCTTTATCCTTTATCTCCTAGCATTGGGTGCTCTTTCTTCGCGACGCAGTTTGGTAGCCATAGTTACGGCCATGAATCTAATCGCGGCCCAGTTTCCTTCCGACTCCAGCAGGCATTCTGCCAGGTTTGTCACCGCTGGCATTCTTCCAAGCTTGTTGCTTAGATCCTCTCGTTCTTGCCGAAATCTTGGACATTCGAAGAAGCAGTGCTCTGCGTCTTCGATGACCCCTGCGCAGACCACGCAGAAGGGGTCGTCCTCGTGCTTAAACCTATGCAGGTAGGCTTTAAAGCAACCGTGTCCTGTCAGCAGTTGTGTCAGGTGATACTCCACTTGTCCATGGCTACGGTTCAGCCAACTCTTCAGGTCTGGGATTAGCCTATGGGTCCATCGCCCTTTGCTGCTGTTATCCCACGAATCTTGCCATTGCAGGATTGTGCGCTGCCTTAAGGCACCTCTGGTGTCCTGGTGCTTTGCCGTTCTTTATCCGTTGTAGAGCTTCGAGGACTTCTGCTCCCGTGGTGGCTTCTATTTCAGGTGGCGGTATTCTATCCATCACCCTCTGGCCTGCCACTTTCTCTGGGAATAGGGTTTCTACTATGTTAACCAGCAGATCTGCACACATTGGCGGCGGGGGACTGAACACTCGCAGTCTCTTCATTACCAGCCTGTATGCGTAGCCCCAAGGGTTCGCATCTGCGTCATCGCAGAGCTTTTCGAAGCATTTGCGCTTGGCATCTTTGATCTGCCTCTTCAAGCAGCGTCTGCTTTCCTTATATTCTCCTTGGAGCCTCTCGAATTCCGGGGAACCTCTCGAACGCTGGTACAGTCGTCTTTTCCGCTGGCACTCCTGCCTGGCGCTACCTATTGCAGCGTTCCACCAATAAGCTGGCCTGCGGTTGTTCAGGCTTCTTCTTTTCCTTAGCATGGAGGCATCACATGCTTCCAGCGTATGTATAGCCAGTTGGCTTGCTCTCTCTTCAGCCGTCTCGTAGTACTCAAACATGGCCCGGACCATATCCGGCTCTAGCGTTTCGGTCTTATAACCGATCCGCTTGCCAATGAACGGGTTAGGTGCGCCCGCTTCCTGGATTTCACATATGAGGGCTTGGTGGTCACTCCCGGTGTATAAGCCACTAACTTCCCACGTTGTCCTGCGGCTGAGGCTGCTGCTCACGAACGTAAGGTCTATTATAGACCCCGTTCCAGCTCTGCCGAACGTCTGCTGTGTGCCTGTGTTCAGCAGTACGGCATCCAACGTCGCAAAGCATTCTAAGAGTGCCTGTCCCCTTGGGTTCGTTCTCGGGCATCCCCACTCCATCGCCCAAGCGTTGAAATCGCCGGCTATGAGCGTAGGGTGTTTCTCCCGCGCATCTTCAGCAATCCTTTCCAGTGCCTGCGTCGCCTGCTGTAGGCTGAGGCTCGGGGGCAGGTAGCAGCTATATATGTGCACTCCATTTATCCGGGCTCTGGCGAATCCGTCTCCGACGTATGTTTGCAGTAGTTGCTGTGTAGGACTCGCACAGCTCCATATCGCTGCCTTCTTGCTCGAGTCAGCAATCCACTCTCCCGAGTTGCGATTCCGGTATTGCTCGCTTATGACTGCTACATCAATACGGTGCTCCCTTATGGTCTGGTCCAGCAGCTGCTGTGCCATCTCGCAGTGGTTGAGGTTTAGTTGGATGATTTTCATCTATCCTTCATTTGCTGCATCGCCTTTTGGTACTGCGGGCACCTCGAACTCGTCGTTTGGTGCTTCGGGTCCTTCACCCGGTGGCGCTTGCAAAGAATGCAACTTGGTTCGTCTTTGCAATCTTTGGCCTGGTGGTCGGCTCCTGCGCAATTGTAGCAGCACTTCGTGAAGTCTTGGCTGCTCTTACAATTAGGCGCGATGTGGCCAAACTCCATGCACTTGTAGCATCTTCGGGGAGTTGACTTGGGTCGTATTCTGCAATACCCCCACCCCAGGCGAATTCTTCCTTTCTCCAGGAGGGGCTTTGCTATAGCCGGTGGAACTTTCAGGGTCAGGGTCTGCGTGCTCCTATAGGCTGGTCTGATGGAGATGGCTGCGGCCTCGCATATTTCCACCCCTTCCTGCGCTTTGAGTTCCGCTAGGACTTCCTCTTGGGTGGACACTTCGTCTATGTCCCTTACCTCCAAGATGACAGTTTCGGTAAGACTCCTTACTTCAACCGTGCTTCCTAGCGCTTCCTTGACTGCTGCCTGCATCTCTTGGGTTCTCGGGTCCGCCGATTTTTCCAGCATCAGCAACAGCTCTCCTTTTGCTGTGCGTCGCACCCCTTGCACCGATTGCCCTAGCTTTTTAAGACTTGGCTCTGTCTTGACCTTCCTTATGATGTCTGCATATGAGACAGTGCTGGTGGCGGCGATGACTATTGCATCGCTGCGTGGCGGTCTTGGTCGTTGCTGCTGCTTTGGCTTTGGCCTTTGCCTGGCTACGACCTTCACCCACCCCACCTCTCGCTCCTTTGGGGCGTCCTCCGGTCCCTTGCGAGCTACGGCGTCCCTCATTTGGCCTTCCTGCGGCTTCTTCTCCGTTTTTTTTGACTTTTTGGGTCCATGTTTTGGCTTCTTCGGTCTTGGGGACGGGGACGGGGACGGGTGGGTGGTGTTCCTGGGCTCTGGCCGTGCCCTCTTTCCCGCCCTCTCCGTCACTGCCGGCTGTGCACCCTTGGCTACAGCCTGCTCCGCAGAGATCGCCTGCCAGCACGATTCCAACTCTCGCTGCAGATATTCGATCTCATCCACCAGATCCCTCATTGGGTTCGTGATGGACCTCTTTGGGAGCACCATCAGCTTCCTCAACTCTCTGGCCTTTTGGCCCTCTCCTTCGGGTCTGCTTGCTCCTCTTGGGGGCGCTGCAGCGTTGGAGGAGAGGATCTTGCGCGCTCCTCCACTGCTTCCGCCGGCAGTTTTGGCGATCGCGCCAGAGCATTTCTCCGGCGAAAGGGATTCTCCTCATCCCAGGCGAATGAGCTTGTCAGCGGAGTGCTGCAAGCCGCAGCTTGTTCCCGCTGATCGCTCATCTCCGATCTGGCCGTTGATCTGGCAACTCCGGTTGCTGTGGCCGCGCCCTCTATTGGCCAGACGCTGTCGTTTTCCAGCACTTAGCCTCCAGTCAGCTGTTCTTCCGTCGTTATCCAACACCACTTGCGGTGTTCTTGGCCAATTTTGCCCAAAAACAAAAAGAAGGCAGCAACCAACAAGTGGCGCCAAGAATCACAGCGAAGAAGAATAGGAAAACAGGCACTTACCTGCTCCTCCTTCCCCCCCCTTCGGCCTATGGCTCGACGGCGTCCCACTGGGATTTCGGCCAGTACTATTGGCCAGGTGGCCGCTTCTCTGCTTGCGGACTTGCGTTCCGCGCAGGTAAGTAACGCTCTTTGCCTCTTTTCCAGGCTAACTTCCGACGTTTTCCACTGAATTATACGGAACGATTTAAAACACGACCGCACTCACTAGAATACACACTGTGTGTCAAGCTGATGAGCTGATGTGCTGGCCCTGGCAGTTGGCGCATTTGGGAGCGACGTTTCTCGGCTTGCTGCACTCCGTCGTCAGGTGCCCACCCGCGCATTTCATGCAAACTGCAGCGCGTCTACAATACCCGCGGGTGTGGCCACACACCTGGCAACGATGGCACTGGGCAGGGTCACGGGAGACTCCAAGTCTCTCAACCCAGGCGTCGCAGCTTCAACACACCCTTCAACGATCACCCTTACAAACCGAACCGTGAACCCCTCGTTCAGCATACTGCTGCGAATCCAATCCGGCAGCGTGGAGTGGGAGAGTCCTCGGATGAGGATCCTCAAGCCACGTTCCTGGCTGGGCTGATGCCCGAATTCGCCGTGCCGGATGTTATCGTCGGTGGTAGTGGCAGGGGTGTTTGTAATGGTGATGGCGTTGGTGGTGTTGGTGTTGGTATTGGCAGGTGTATTTGTATTTGTATTTGTGTTGGCGTCATTATTTGTATTGCTATTGTCGGTATTGTCTGTGTGAATGGCTGGTGATTGTCTATGTATTGGCTGTTTTCGATGTTGGTGATGGCTGTGGGTCTGGCTATTGGCATTTATAGTGGTGGCAGGGGCAGGGGCAGCGGCATGTGTTGGCTGTGTAGATTGTGGCAGAGAGGCAGGATCGGCAACTGTGTTGGTGTTGGCTGTCTTTGTTGTCCGTTTCTGCTGCTTCTGCCGCAGCTCGTGCTGCCTCAGCTGCTCCTGGACAATAACCTCCAGCTCCTCCAAAGTTTGCCTCTTCTTTTTGGGCTTTTTAATTGCTGCTGCTGATGGTGGTGATGGCGGCCCCGTCGTCAGGCCTGCTTCCTCTCACCCTTCTCATCGTCGCTCTCACTGACGATGAGGGCATGGCCTCGCTTTGGGGTTGCTGGTGTTGGTGGGATTGGTGGTATTTGTGGTTGTGTTGTTGCTGGTTGTCGTGGTATTGGTGTTGGCTGGGCAATGGCACGGATCGACCCGCCGCTCGAGCTCGAACCAAGTTCGATACGCAACGGGCTCGATCCGATCGTGTGTGTGTGTGTGGCGGCCCGTTGGCCGTTCTGGCGCTCCGCTCTTGCGCGTCGGCTTGCTGGATCTCCTCTGTCTTCTCCCTCTCCCGTTACTCCCGAACTGTGTTGAGTGTCCGAGCGTGAGTGGCGGGAAAAGTGGCATCCCCTTGTAACGAACCGTTCTTCTCCGTCTGATGCAGCTGGGCTGGCTCAGCGGTCGGTAGGCTCGCTGCAACAATATTTATATGTTGCCCCGACGACAAGTTAGAAGGCACGGGTTGGGTCTTGTACTGGTATGTTAAAATGCTTTATTGGTATCTTAAGTCTATCTTACGCTACGCGGATTCCGGCGCTGGGTCTCCTCCCGACTCTCCTCTGTGGTCCGATGAGCGCGTTGCTCCCTGGGCCCCCCACGGCGTCGCCAAGCGTGGCACCGCCGGCTCTACTGACTGGGGCTAGCGATTCTTGGCACGGGGCCCAAATCCACCTCTCAGTCAGGCGCCTGACGCGTTCGCTCTCACTCGACTCACTTGGCTTTTCGGCCCGAGGGTGCCTCACTCCTGAAGGGATGCGCTTCAAGCGGGGCGCCGTTGGTTCAAGGGATTTGAGTCTTTGGCTCTTGGCTACACGCTCGAGTCCGCCTCTTAATCCTCACACAACGCGTTCGCTTTCTACGGTTCTCTTCCTTTTGCTTGGTTTCACTTTCGTGGCTCACTATTCACTTCACTCTTGTTGGCTCCGTCTGTGGACTGTCCTCTTTTCTGGTCGCGGCCCTCCTCTTATAGGCTCGCTTCTGCGTCGGCGCCGCCGATGCCGCCTGGCGCTAACGGCACTTTCCGCCATGCGGTGCCCGTATTTTTCCATCGGCGTTCCTTCATTCCCTTGTCGCTTTCCAACGGGACCTGGCTGGTGGCGTGATCTCATGACCATATTTGGTCATGCGCTGGATCACTGCCGGCCCGATCCCGTCATCCCGCTGCTCGCTCTCCAACGGGACCTGGCTGGTGGCGTGATCTCATGACCATATTTGGTCATGCGCTGGACCACTGCCGGCCCGATCCCGTCATCCCGCTGCTCGCTCTCCAACGGGACCTGGCTGGTGGCGTGATCTCATGACCATATTTGGACATGCGCTGGGCCACTGCCGGCCCGATCCCGTCATCCCGCTGCTCTCTCTCCAGGGGTCCTCCCCTCTCATCTTGGGATCCCGGGAGAGCTCTCCTCGGGAATTCGCCGCCTCCGGATATCCCCGGATAACGGTCGTTAGCGCTTAACCCTATACTGCCCCCTATGTGTGGGAATACCTTTCCTCACACTTCCCACTTTCTTTTATTGGCGGACTTTTATTGACAATAAAAGAAAGGGGGAAGTGTCGTCGGGGCAACATATAAATATTGTTGCAGCGAGCCTACCGACCGCTGAGCCAGCCCAGCTGCATCAGACGGAGAAGAACGGTTCGTTACAACTGGCGCCCAACGTGGGGCCTTGCGACAAGTAAAAGACAAAGTGCACTTGGGAAGGGCGGTACTGAGTTTGGTATCGAGAGAACATAAAAATGAGGAGCCGACGATGGGTTCACTCATTGAGGAAAGAGGACTTGGTCCAGTGCGCGCGGGCGTGCGGTCTTCGATTGGAAGGTACGCTGACCGAGATGCGCCGAATCTTCAAGGAGTGGATTGAGAAGCACGGAGAGGAACCGGAGTATGCGGACGCGCTCGAGGCCTGGGAGATGAAGGCGGGAGGAGCCGTGACCGCGGCCCAGATGGAGGACGGGGCGGATCCATACGAGCGCCTGACGCTGCCGGCAAGTGCGGAGCAAGTAACGCTGTGGAGACGGCCGTCCGAGACCCAAGAGGAGCTCATCGCGAGCCTGGCGGTCCCGGTGAAAAGCCGGTCGCCTAGCCGACCGCGGGCAGAGAGTGGGGAGAGGCCCACCCGGCCAGCACAGTCGGAGCAAGGGAGCGCGAGAAACCCACAGAGGGAGGAAGAAGGGAGAGCAGGGGAGGATCATCGACGGGGACTCGAAGAACAAACCACGAGACCGTCCAGTTCGAGTTTTGCCCACGTCGCCAAGCAGGTCAGGGAGTGGTCGTTTCGGTTCGACGGAACGGCGAAACCACTCGAGTTCCTGGAACAGATCGAGTGGTCAGCCGACATGTACGGGTTGGAGTTGAATTTAATTCCGCGAGCCATGCCTGAGCTGCTAAAGGGTCGGGCGCTCATGTGGTTTGTAGCCAACAACAGGCAGTGGCAGACATGGAACGCATTTGCGCGTAGCTTCCAAGCATACTTCCTGCCGAGGGGGTATTTTGAAAAATTACTCCAGGAGGTGAGGTTGAGGAAGCAAAGATGGGGAGAGCCATTCAAGGACTACATGGTGGAGATGCAGACCCTCATGCGGCCACTAAAATGCACGCCCGAAGAGCAGTTGGAGCTCATTAGAGACAACAGCATGCCAGATTTGAGGGTGTTCATCCGGCCACATAGGTGCAGAGAAGTGGACCACATGATGACGCTGGCCGACGAGTTTGAGGCTCTGGAGAGGGATCGGCTGGAGTTCCAACGAGAGTGTCCGGCGAGCAAAGCAAAAGCAAATAATCCGTTCGCCCGTCCGACAGTAACGGAGATATGTCGCCGCTGCCAGGGCGAAACGGCAGCCAGCTCTGATTCGACAGGGGAAAAAAGGCCGGTCCCAACGCGGCGGGACGACCAAACGAACACGAACATAGAGGCGGGGTTCGTGAAAAACCCAGCCCAGGCGTGTCGACGATGCGGGAGTGACCGCCATTGGGCACAAGCATGCAATGGCCGACCTATAACATTCTGCTGGAGGTGCGGCAAGGTAGGGGCCCCGACATGGCAGAGCTGCCCGAAAGCGGTAAACGCCCCGCGACCCAAGCCGCGGAGGGCCGTGCCAGGGTCGCAAGACGAAGCCCCCCAAAGCTCGTAGGAGAACTCACGGAGGAGGATGTCCAGCTGTCGGCGGTGGTGAGGATCGCGGGCAGCAATTGGAAAGCAACGGTCGATACCGGGGCGACAAGCAGTTTTATCAGCTGCGAGGCGGCGAGTAGACTGGGGGAAGAGAGGCGACAGAAAGAAACGAGGAAGCTGGTGCGGCTGGTTGACGGACGAAGCCGGGAAATCAATGCCCAGATCGAGGTGGAGTTGGCCTTCGGGGACAAGATCGTTAAAATCCCGTTTCTCGTGATGCCCGGAGTAATAGATGAGCTGGTCCTGGGATGGGATTTCCTCGCCGCGGTCGGAGCAGAGGTGACCTGTGCGGGACACAGGGTTGTGATCCCTGCGAGAGGCCACCGCCAGGGGCGGTTGGAGGAGAAGTTGTCAGTGGCGGTGGTAGCGAACACGGAAGGGTCTGTCGGGCCCGCATCCGACGGAACGCGAGCGGAGGAGGGATCGGTGGAAGACTTCCTGGCAAAGGAGTTGGAAGAGTTCCGAGAACTGAAGGGAGTGTCGAACATAGCTACACACACGATCACGATGAGTGATGCCCAGCCGGTCAAGCAGCGTTACCATCCCAAAAATCCCAAGATGCAAGCCGAAATCAACCAACAGGTTGACGAACTGCTGGCAAGAGGGTGCATTGAGCCATCGAAGAGTCCGTACAGTTCACCCATCGTGATGGTCAAAAAGAAGACGGGAAAGTGGAGATTATGCGTGGACTTCAGACAGATAAACGCGAAGTCCATCAAGGATGCATACCCCATGCCAAGAATAGACTATATTTTGGACCAGCTCAGGGAGGCACGGTTCATTAGTAGCTTAGACTTAAAGGACGGATATTGGCAGATACCACTGGAGGTAGGCAGTAGAAAATTCACCGCGTTCACGGTGCCCGGCAAGGGGCTGTTCCAGTGGAAGGTGATGCCATTCGGACTCCACTCAGCCTCGGCTACGTTCCAGAGGGCATTGGATCAGGTGATAGGCCCCGAGATGATGCCACACGCGTTTGCGTACCAAGACGACATCATTGTCATCGGCCGTACCGAGGAGGAGCACAAGCGCAACCTCGAAGAAGTTTTTCGGCGGTTGAAGAACGCAAACTTGCGCCTAAATGTGGACAAGTGTCAATTTTTTAGGAAGGAGCTACGATACTTGGGGCATTTGGTAACGGGAGACGGAATCTGCACCGATCCCGAGAAAGTGGCGGCCATTAAGGAGTTGCAGCCGCCAGCAAGTGTCAAAGAGCTACGACAATACTTGGGCGTGGCCTCCTGGTACAGGCGGTTCGTAAAGGGATTCGCCACGTTGGTGCAGCCCCTCAGCACTTTGCTGAAGAAGAAGGCCAAGTGGGAATGGTCAACGGAGCAGCAACAAGCGTTCGAGGACGTAAAAAGTCGGCTGACAGCAGACCCAGTGTTGGCATGCCCAGATTTCTCAAAGAAATTCGTGCTCCAGACGGACGCCAGCGACTACGGACTGGGTGCGATCCTGACGCAAGAGACGGAGAAGGGCGAAAGGGTCATCTCATACGCCAGTAGGACCCTGAACAGCGCGGAAAAGAACTATTCGGCGACCGAAAAGGAGTGTCTGGCCATTGTATGGGCTATAAGAAAGCTAAAGCCCTATCTGGAGGGATACCATTTCAAGGTGGTCACAGACCACATGGCGTTGAAATGGTTGAACAGCATCGAGAGCCCAACAGGGAGGATCGCCAGGTGGGCGCTGGAGCTACAACAATACGACTTCGAAGTGGCATACAGGAAAGGGCAGCTGAACGTAGTGGCGGACGCACTGTCCCGACAGCCATTGGCGGAGCGATGCCTGAGAACCACCGAGGAGGATGCAGAGAAGGGACACGAACCGGAGGCAGAGTGCGGATGGATTAAAAAGGTTAAAGAGAGGATGAGGACGGAACCGAGGAAATATCCGGATTACGTCGAGGAAGCAGGCCGGGTATACCGGCACATCCCGCACCGAGCGGGAGAAGAGGAAATAGCATCATGGAAGTTATGCGTTCCAAAGGGTCTAAGAGAGAGAGTCATAAGAGAGAATCACGACTCGCCGGAGGCGGGGCACGCGGGCGGCAGAAGGACGATGGCCAGAGTAGCCGCCCGGTACTACTGGCCGGGGATGCATCGAGATGTGAGGACATACGTGAGGAGGTGTGAAATCTGCCTACGCTACAAACCAAGTCAACTGCAGGCGGCCGGAAAAATGCTGACACGAGTGCCAGAGGAGCCGTGGGCAACGGTGTGCGCCGACTTTGTGGGCCCGCTGCCCAGGTCAAAGCATGGGAATGCCATGTTATTGGTGATGGTGGATCGGTTCTCGAAATGGACCGAGTTGGTCCCCATGAGAAAGGCCACGGCGGAAGCACTAACGAAAGCGTTCCGAGAGCGCATCGTGTCCCGGTTTGGCGTGCCGAAGGTGGTGATCACAGATAATGGCGTCCAGTTCATCAGTAGAGCGTTTAAGAGGTTTTTGGAGCAGATGGGCGTGCGGCATCAGTTCACGGCCCCGTACACGCCGCAGGAGAACCCGACGGAGCGAACTAACCGGACGGTGAAAACCATGATAGCTCAGTTCACCGAAGGGAACCAGAGGAACTGGGATGAGAAATGGCCAGAGATAATGCTGGCCGTAAATTCAGGGGTGTCCGAATCCACCGGGTACGCGCCGGCGTTTGTGGTACAAGGGAGAGAGCCGAGGCTACCAAAGGCTCTATACGATGACGAAGCGCTGGGCACAGGACAGGGCACGCTCAATCCGGACGAGAACGCTGCCAAGTTGAGAGAGGTATTTCAACTGGTGAGGCGGAATCTCGAAAGAGCGGCGCAGGACCAGGCGAGGTATTATAACCTGAGGAGGAGAGCGTGGAAACCCACGATTGGAGACAAGGTATGGGCCAAGCAACACCATCTATCCAACGCGGCCGAAGGGTTTGCGGCAAAACTGGCCCCGAAATACGACGGTCCCTACACCATAGTGGATTTCGTGTCCCCGGTCATTTGTAAATGGAAGAAGGACAGCGAGAAACGGACGCGGACCGCCCATATAGGGGACCTGAAGCCACAACCCGGGGAAGGAACCCCTGAAACAGGCCCTGGAACCGAAGCGTAGACGACGCACAAGGAGGGGCAACGAGCAAGGCATACGGAGAGGGATGGACGAGCACGAAAGACAGAAACTAGCGGCAGGGGCGGAGAGGAGAGTCCCAACTGGATGCCACGCAGGACAAGGTCGTACAGGATGAGCCTACAACTAAGGTTCGGTAAAACTCAGAACCACGCGTGTCACGCAGGACAGGAATCGCTCACAAGGGAGGAGCGGGCGGCCCAACTAGATGCCACGCAGGACAAGGCCATACAGGATACTCTTACAACTAAGGTTCAGTAAAACTAAGCTGCAGACGGCGGCCGGCGGACCAATGAAGCTGGACCTACAAAAAAAAAAAAAAAAAGGAGGATTAGCTCGTCAGCCAATAGGAACGGAGCAAAGGCAAAAAGGGTAGAAGATACCCGGGTTACCACTAGCCCAGGGCAGGGGGCGCGTTGCGTGGTGTGCCGACGGACGAGGGGGCACCCGAGAAGGGGTTCCGAGATGAGCAGAAGTCCGGGTCCGGGTCCAGGACATCGAAGCCAGCTGCTAACGTCGGGGATGGCGGGACAAAAGCGGATGCCGCCCGTGCGCGGTCTACCGGCTGGGGAATCGGATGATCCCTGGGTCCGAGGCGCTGCACGGGGGTGACATCCGCGTCTAAGCCGATCCAGAGACGGGCGGAGCTGGCCACGGGGCCACGGCGGGCCGATGTTGGCAGCACGGGCGAAAGGTCGGAGGACCTGTTGATCACGGGCTGGAAGATCGGTCAGCACCCTGGATCGGAACCCAAGGACGGGCTGAAAGAAAAGGCAAGGTGAGATGAGGAACCCAAGAACTCGGGAAGCTTACCAGATTCAAGGCGAAGCCAAACAACACGTCGCCAGACCTGGAAGTAGAAAGGGCCAAATAAAAAAAAAAATAAAAAAAGGAGGAAGAAGTGGGAACCGAAGGAAGGCTTACAAAACCAGGGGGCACCATAGGGTTAACGCGGCGAGAGGCGCGGATAACTTTCAAAACGGGAGCGAGCGAGAGAGCCAGCTGGAAGGCAAGAGAGAGCCGTCCCACGGGCCCATGTAAGGCACCCTTACAGGGAACGGTGAGCACCGGCACGAGCCCTTATAAAGGAGGGGGCAGCGCGCGATCAGGTCTTTTCAAAGTGGACCACGTGGAAGGAAAAAAAAAGTGTAAGATGCAGCATCATTTAATAAGATACTTGACGGAGCAGCGAAAATGGATTCGCCGCGGGTATCCGGCCACGGGTGACATGCAAAGGGCGAGCAGGAGTAGGTCCCCGGAGCTGCAGCTATTGGCCTCACCGCTGGTGTCGACCGCGGGATCCACGGGACCGACGATGTCCCCGGTGGTATCGACGGGGTACACCGATGCGGGAAGCGATCTGGAGTTGGTGAGCTGGGAGCCGGCACCGCGGAGAAAACGCGCACACGAGGCGAAGCGCGAGGAGCCCCCGACCAGCCGACGAGAGGTGCCCCGGACCAGCAGACGCAAGGAGCCCCGCACCAGCAAGCGCGAGGAGCCCCACGCCGGCGAGCGCGAAGAGCACCGGACCAGTAGGCGCGAGGAGCCTCGCGTCAGCAAGCGCGAGGAGCCCCACACCGGCAAGCGCGAGGAGCCCCGGACCAGCAAGCGCGAGGAGCGGCCTGAGAGAGGAAGGAGGGGGCGCACAACGCGGAAGGAGGAGCCCAGTGAGAGGGCCTCGAAGCGGGCGTCCACCCGGTCGACGCGTACGGCCAGGGAAGAGGAGTCGTCGGCACGCACAAGGGGGAGGTCGACGGCGCGGCAAAGGGATCAGCGACCGACAGACCCACAGGTCGAGGAGCGGCAGCCAACGCCGATCGAAACCGCGGTCAAGGGGCCGCAGGCAACGCCGGCTGACGCCACGGAAGACAACGCGGCCGCTGAGGCACGACGCCTCGCGGAATGGCACCGGCGGTTCGCGCTGGCCGCGGCGACGGAGGAGCGGAGGCAACGGCGTGTGTGGGAGGACGCCCTGGCGCTGGCAAAGAGGCTGAAGGCCACGCAGGAAGCCGAGAAGGAGGCGCAAGAAGCGGAGGCGGAGCGCCACAAACGAGACGTCGCGCACCAATGGAGGTGCATTAGCAAGATGAACGCAGCGGAGCAAAAGGAGAGGGCGCGTCTGCGTACGGAAGCGGAGAAGGCAAGGGCGACGCGGCCGGAGGGCGCGGCAGGCGGGCTGGCGGTGATCTCCAGCGATGAGGAGGAGACGGAGTGCCCACCAGCGCCGAAGGCGGCCCGAGTCCAGTCGCCCGAAGAGGAGTGACAGGAGAGGCTACGACGAGCCGAGATGGAGGAGGAAGAGCTTTGGCAGCCACCCCCTGAATACGTCGAGTCCGAGGAGGAGCCACGGCCGCAGGCCCCACCGTCACCGGGGGCAGAGGAAGAGCCGCTCCAGAGTCGGCCGCCGGACGACAACGCGCGCGGCCAAGGGGATCAGCAGCCGCGGCAGCAGCCGCAGCAGCAGCGTCAGCAGCAGCAGCATCAGCAGCAGCAGCAGCACTGGCACGGGCCACAGGGAGCCGCCATTGGGCCGTTCGTCTCGCAGGAGGTGCGCTCCGCGGTAAGAGACGGCATGTTGTGGCACGTGCAAACGCTGCCTCGTGGGCCTCGGGGCCCGCGCCTCAGCAGCCCGGGCAAGAGCCGGGGGAGGCGCGACTGTGGGAAGAGGCACCACGCGCCAGTGACGAGCGGGACCCGAGGCGGCGGGCACGGCCACAGGGGTCGACAGGCCCAGCGGCAGCACCCACGGCCGAAGAGGGCGAGACGGAGGGTACAGCGAACGCGACAACATCACTGTCGGCGGAGGGCCCAGCGGCGGTACCCGTAGTCGAGGCGGCGACCGACGGCGAAGCGGGTGACGGCGCGGGAGCAACGGCGGAAGCGGAGAAGGACGAGGCAGCGGAACGCCACTCACCTGAGCCATGGGAGAGAGGACCGTGGCAATGGCCGGAACCCAGCCATGGCGAGCGACCGAAGCTGGGCCGACAGGCGTCGTGCCCAGGGGAGCGGGCGGAGGCGCGCCGGCCCGAGCTCCAGCGCCAGGCATCGTGACCGCGAGGAGTGGCCGGCCGTCGTCACGCGCTCCCTCGCGCGGATAAAGCCAACCTCAAGGAGGGTGAAGCGCCTGGTCACCGACGGTGGCGTCCGGTATCGGCTGTTGGTGTCCACCGATCGGCAGGAGGTATTCCGGGCTGAGTACTGAGGAGGTGAGAAGAGTAGAGAAGAGGAGTGAAAAAAAAGGGAAGCAACGGAAAACGAAAACAATAAAAAAAAAAATATATATATATTATGAAAAAAAAACACGGTCTTACCTGGCGGTCGAGGAACGGCGGGGCATCGGGGAAGCTTGAATGAAGGCGGCGGAGGGCGGCGAAGCGGGAGAAAAACTTACCCGAAGCATCCAGAGGGCAGGCGGAAGGCGGGCGCGCCAGCGGAGGGCGGTAGGGAAGACCAGACGCGCACAAGAAAAACAAACAAAACGTCCGGCATCGCGAGGAAATAGTACGTTTTCCAGTCCATTGAGGGATTCGCGATCCGGAAGTAGAGTACGCACGCTGCGACATATCGAGTAGATCGCAAAGACGACCCTACGCTTTATCGAGTGGAGCGTAAGGGCAACTCTGTGTCATATGGAGTAGGTCAGAATAGCGACCATTACCCATGTCGGGCGGGGGCGACAGAAGCTCCTCCGCGAACCATCGATAGGGGGAAATCGAATCGATCGCACGCATCGAAGAGATACGGCAACACCGCAAGGCCGAAAGAGGGCGCCAGGGACCCCGGTCGAGAACAAAGCACGCGCGCGCCGGTCGCGCGGGTATTTTTGAAACATACCAAACCTGGGTCGCGGAAAACCGGGGCTTTTCCGCCAATAAAAGAAAGGGGGAAGTGTGAGGAAAGGTATTCCCACACATAGGGGGCAGTATAGGGTTAAGCGCTAACGACCGTTATCCGGGGATATCCGGAGGCGGCGAATTCCCAAGGAGAGCTCTCCCGGGATCCCAAGATGAGAGGGGAGGACCCCTGGAGAGAGAGCAGCGGGATGACGGGATCGGGCCGGCAGTGGCCCAGCGCATGTCCAAATATCGTCATGAGATCACGCCACCAGCCAGGCCGCGTTGGAGAGCGAGCAGCGGGATGACGGGATCGGGCCGGCAGTGGTCCAGCGCATGACCAAATATGGTCATGAGATCACGCCACCAGCCAGGTCCCGTTGGAACCGTTGGAACCGTCGGACCACAGAGGAGAGTCGGGAGGAGACCCAGCGCCGGAATCCGCGTAGCGTAAGATAGACTTAAGATACCAATAAAGCATTTTAACATACCAGTACAAGACCCAACCCGTGCCTTCTTACTGTCGTCGGGGCAACATATAAATATTGTTGCAGCGAGCCTACCGACCGCTGAGCCAGCCCAGCTGCATCAGACGGAGAAGAACGGTTCGTTACACCCTCTGTCGTCGATCCCGTTATGGGCGCCGTTTTATCCGCATTTGCGGGTATCGTTGGCATTGGTGTTGTAATTTGCATGGCTGTGTCCGTATTGGTGTTTATACAGCCTCCAACATTGACGGACTTACCGTTTGTATTGGCGGGCGTCGCTGTGGCGTCGCTGGCGCTGTGCGCTGTCGCTGGCGCTGCCGTCTCTGCTTATATTGGTGTCTCTGCATTGGCAGCCGCTACTGCTATCGTTGTTGATGGCCGCTGCTGCTGCTGCAAGGGCCCCTCTGCGGGCCGCTCTGGCGGCGTCGCTGTGTCGTCTGCCTGACCCTCGCCTGGCCATTCCTCTTGTCATTTTAGTTGCTGGTGTAGGTTTTTCCCTTTCGTCAAGTTAATTGCAGTTGTTTTTTGTGTTTGTATTAGGTCTTTTATTGGCACTTACTATCTCTTTACACAGTTTTCTCTCGATAGTTTGTCATGTCAGCGGGGCACGGCACGGCACGGCACACGACAGACACCACAAAAAGGAAAACAGGGCACCACGGAAAAAACGGAAATGGCGACACGGCAAAGAACAATCAAAAAGAGGCGACACGAAACGACACGGTTATTAAACGTCCGACGATCGCAATGGGGGGGAAATGGCTGGGCGTAATTGCCGTTGGCGGCCGATAACAGACGGGAATTGAGAAATGCAATTTGAATTTGAATTGGCTTTTGTGTGTTATCGGTCATTATGGTCTGGTATTTGCGTGGTATTTTTTTTTTGGTGTTACCACATGTTAAGGGGAATATGGGAATGGCAGATAGGTGTGGAAGAAGAGGACGGAAAAAGGTAAAACTAATCAGAACACAAAAATTTTTACAAATTTACAAAAACTTATTCCTAATATCACAGGCAAGTAACTAAATCTATGGACAAACTATCTACGGACATGCAAAAACTACAGAAACAACAGATACATTGATGCAGACAAGGTCAAATAAATGATAATTGACAATTTATTTTATTTCTAACAGGAGGACAAACAACAACGGAGCACCGCCGGGCATATCAAACGCAATGCGAACATTACGCTGTATACCGGCCGGCTCTGTTGTCCCCCTGTGTGTTGTTAATTGGCTGGATGTGAGTATTGGCGTGCATCGTGGGCAAAAATTGGAGATGGCGAGCGGCTCTGGTCCGGCCGCCCACGTTGCATCTGTCTGTTGGTTTGGTGCAGAAGACCGAGTGGCACTGGCCACCCGAAGATGCAGTGGCCAGTGTGTTGGCATTGTAATCGAAATGTGATGCCAACGATTTGTGTTATTGGCCGCATCCAAGTGGCGAACTGGTCCGGCCACCAGGATACGTTGTCAATTGTGCTTTTGTTGGCCGCATCCGAGTGGCTGCTGGTCCGGCCGAGTTATTGGCCGCATCCGAGTGGCTGCTGGTCCGGCCACCAGGATGCGTTGTCGATTTAATTGTTGGCCGCATCCGAGTGGCTGCTGGTCCGGACACCCAGGATGCGTTGTCAGGTTTATTGGCCTGGCCTCCTCGGCCACGTTCATCGTCAATTTGTAATGGCGTTTTGAGTGGCTGCTGGTCCGGCCACCCAGATGAGGAGGTGTTTGTTTTGGCGTTTTATTTAATTTGTGTTTATTTGCAGGTACTTGTCAGCGTTTGGATGTTATTTGTGGCGACCCTTGTCTGGTTGGTGTTGGAGTGAAGACGTTTGCCGGTGAGTATTTGTGTGTTTATTGGCAGCCACCTTCATGATTCTGCTTCTCTTGCAGGATTTGCTGGCGTCCGGCGGCTCAACACCAGGCCATCCCGCCCTCACATCCCAGCTGTTGGAGGGGCAGCTCTGTCGGTTTAATAGCAGGTGAGTATGTTTGTTGGTTATTTTTGTTAATTGTGTTTAAATTTTGTCTATTTTCAGGTCTTATTGGCATTAAACTTCTGCTATTCGGCGCAATCAGTAGACGTCGTTTAATCCGTCGCTTTCGAAGTAGAAACTTACGTAGGTCATCGTAAGGCTCTTCATCGGTCCATTGGCTGTCGTCGTCCATGTCCATATCCGGCTCAGTGTCCGATATGGCTACTGCTGTTGCTGTATTGGCGGCAACTGATGGTATTGGCAGAGGGGCAGGAACTGCTGCTGCTGTTGGTTGGAGTGGGGGCATGGCTGTTGTGCCCTTGCCATTTGCTGCAGTAAATTTGGTGAGTTGCTCTGCCATCTGGTTGATCCTCCTTTCCAACTCTATTATCTGCTGTGCGTTTAATTGCAGATTTTGAGGCCAGCTGCCATCGCACTGAGCTGCTGGCCGCTGCTGCTGCTGGTGTTGACGTGGCGTCGGAATATCATTCGCGATCGGTTGCATCGGCTGGAACCTCTGGTGTTGGCGCCCCCCGGTCGATGGCTGGGGATGATGGTCGCCATACCGATGCTGCTGCCGATGCTGCCGATCCGGGTGGTGTTGGCGTTGCTGCTGCGGATTATGGAGTGGCTGTGGATGTGGCTGCTGCTGGCGACGTTGGATTGGCTGCTGTCGCTGTTGGATTGGCTGTGGTTGCTGTTTGCGACGCTCCTCCTCCCTGGCGACCCTTTGGGCCACGAGCCGCTGCCTGGTTGCCTTGTAGGCGCTGCAGCCCTTGTAGGCGCTGATGTGGGCGCCCTGGCAGTTGGCGCATTTGGGATTGGCAGCCCTTGGCTTGCTGCAGTCTGTCAGCAGGTGCCCACCCGCGCATTTCATGCAAACTGCAGCGCGTCTACAATATGCGCGGGTGTGGCCAAACACCTGGCAACGATGGCACTGGGCAGGGTCACGGGAGACTCCAAGTCTCTCAACCGTGACGGGCTTCCCACCCGCAGCTTCAACACATCGAATTGGCCACGGTCCGGTTTGGGGGCAATCTCAGCCCCGAAGAGGTTGAATTGGCGGCTGCTATCGAATCGATCGGTGATCGCCCTTACAAACCGAACCGTGAACCCCTCGTTCAGCATACTGCTGCGAATCCAATCCGGCAGCATGGAGTGGGAGAGTCCTCGGATGAGGATCCTCAAGCCACGTTCCTGGCTGGGCTGATGCCCGAATTCGCCGTGCCGGATGTCATCGTCGGTGGTAGTGGCAGGGGTGTTTGTAATGGTGATGGCGGTGTTGGTGTTGGTGTTGGTATTGGCAGGTGTATGTGTATTTGTGTTGGCGTCATTATTTGTATTGCTATTGTTGGTATTGTCTGTGTGAATGGCTGGTGATTGTCTATGTATTGGCTGTTTTCGATGTTGGTGATGGCTGTGGGTCTGGCTATTGGCATTTATAGTGGTGGCAGGGGCAGGGGCAGGGGCATGAGTTGGCTGTGTTCGGCAACTGTCGGCAACTGTGTTGGTGTTGGCTGTCTTTGTTGTCCGTTTCTGCTGCTTCTGCCGCAGCTCGTGCTGCCTCAGCTGCTCCTGGACAATAACCGCCAGCTCCTCCAAAGTTTGCCTTTTCTGCTTGGGCTTTTTAATTGCTGCTGCTGATGGTGGTGATGTCGGCCCCGTCGTCTGGAATGCTTCCTCTCACCCTCCTCATCGTCGCTCTCACTGCAGTGAGATCGTCATGACGAGGAGGCTTGGCGTCGCTTTGGGGTTGCTGGTGTTGGTGGTATTTGTGGTTGTGTTGTTGCTGGTTGTCGTGGTATTGGTGTTGGCTGGGCAATGGCACGGATCGACTCGCTGCTCGAGCTCAAACCAAGTTCGATACGCAACGGGCTCGATCCGGTCGTGTGTGTGTGTGTGTGGCGGCCCGTTGGCCGTTCTGTCGCTCCGCTCTTGCGCGTCGGCTTGCTGGCTCTCCTCTGTCTTGTTTTTACTATGCGAACAAAACTGACAGTCTCTCAAATGAGAGAGTTGGTTTTATTGTGGTTTATCCCGTTGAAATGGCATATTATACAATAAGTGTGGCGCCTACTGCTTATCTACATATGTGTAGTAGCAGACATGGCTGTAAAGTGGCTGGGTAACACAATTTACGGTATTGGCTTGCATTGACAGTTAAGTCAAACTAAGTTAATTTATAATAAAGTGTCAAATTATCAGAGTAACACCCCAATTGCGTAAGTTCATTCCAACTAGCCACGGCACCGACACTACCCCACCCCGAGTCCACGCACGACGTTTCGTACACGACGAGCGACGCCCACTCTAGCCCCGATCCACCTCTCTACGATAGGTCGCCCCCGACGCCGCCCTTAAGGTTCCATTAATTTCTACAAATTTCTCGTGGATTGATCCCTGGACGTGACTGAACTTACCTCAGCCTGAAATAGGTTCATCACAGTTTATAATCTCATAACTTTTCGTTTGGGTTATCTCTCCAAATTATATGCAAATATTGTTGATCGTCTGTAACGAACCTAACAAGTTTCGATACAATCCGTCCCCCGACTTATAATGAGCGTATCGCACCACACACGCCACCTCTCCGCAAGCAACCACCGATCAACACGCGCCAACTTTATAACGCTGAGCAAAGACATCAGGTCCCGCGGACTTTCCCCCTCCAGGCCAAGCCATCGGCCAAGTGCGGTCTTCCGGGTTCATCGACTGCGGAAAGTTGACGCCGCGAAAATCTGCGACGATCACCAAGAACGGCAAAGTGCACTCCGACGCGGAAGTGCATTTTCAAACCCGCAGACCCAGCAATACGGGCCTATAAAAAGACGGCGAAGAGAACCAAAGAACAACTTACGCAGAAAACCTGGTTCGGAGTACAGACGTTGTACCCGGAACTTACAAGAAACACCGGCGATCAATTAAACTAAGTTCATTTAAAGTGCTAAGAATTATAATATAGTGTAAAATTATCCAAGTAAACACCCGATTGCGTAAGTTCATGCCGTGCAGTGGAGAGTGACATGGTAGCTTTTATGAGGCAGACGAGGAGTGGCTTTAAGGAGCTGACCGTTGGTTTTAAAAACCAATTCGATCGGCTCCCAGCCATTGAGGCTGAGTTTAACGGTTTAGAATGAGTCTCCGATGCGCAAAAAGGTCACTCCGGTCATCTGCAAGTGCCAAACGTCACTCAACCGTGCGCCGCCGAAAAACTGACACCGACCGCTCCAAGTGTGCAGCAGTTGATCTCGTTAGCCGAATTCATCGCCTCGGAGAATGTGCAGCCAAGTACGTCTGCAGCGTCCGTGTCCGTGGTGTCCGCAAGTTCGCTAGTTGTCCCGTCTATCCCGATCCCACCAGTAAATAGACGTTCCGGACCTCCGGATATTGCCACCACAGCTACTAGGCCTGTGGTGACTAAACCACTGGTGGGAGTCCCACCAAAACGACAAGTTTTTGTTTCATGGCTGGCCCCTGACCTCACATCTAATGATGTAATTGCTTTTATTCAAAGCAAAATAAAAGACGTGTGTTTAAAGGTGGAGAAATTTAACTTATCTTATGCCAGGGAGATAGCCTCGTCTAAGAGGCTAGCCATCTAGGCCCCTTACTCTTCACACTCTTTATTAATGACTTGCCTTCAGTATTAACATACTCTCGAGTACTTATGTATGCGGATGATGTTAAACTCTGTGTCCAGTACAAGGACATTTCATTTCATTCTCGCTTGCAATCCGATCTCAATAGCTTTCAGTCATGGTGTTGTGCAAACTTGTTACACCTTAATGCCTCGAAATGCAAAGTTATGACATTTCATCGTTCTAGCTCTTTGTTGGCTCCCTACACCCTATTTGGTGGTTCTCTTGAGAGAATTACCCTGGTGGATGATCTGGGTTTTATGTTAGACCCCAAGATAAAGTTTTCCGAACACATTTCTACCATGGTAAATAAGGCCATGGGCGTGCTTGGGTTTATAAAGAGGTGGTCAAATGAATTTGTCGACCCCTATATAACAAAGACTCTCTATACCTCGCTTGTTCGTCCGATCCTGTGTATGGTGCCCTCAGTACAAAGTACACCAGGACCGTATAGAATCAGTACAGAAAAACTTTTTACTCTTTGCTCTGCGGGGCCTTAACTGGGATGCGGGTGTAAGACTCCCATCTTACTCTAGTAGACTACTATTAGTAAACCTCCCATCCTTAGTTAACCGTAGAAAAATGCTTGGTGTGATATTTATGCACAACTTGATCAGGGGTGACATAGACAGCCCTGATCTGTTGAGCCGCATAAACTTCACGATTCCTATTAGACTGACTAGAAATTTTATACCGTTGTTCCTTCCACTTTGTAGATCGAATTATTCCTTGCATGAACAGTTTAGGGTCTTATGGTCGTTTAGGGTCTTATTCTCTTCCTCTTATTAAATTATTAATGCTTACACACCTTTCTATTAATTCTATTAATTAGTAACTGTAGTGGTATTTGTATTTTGATTGCATGCTTAGTTTCTTATTAAGTTTAGTGATAATTTTCCTCGAATGTTAGTCTAATAGCTATCTTTCTTGCATGTTCGCGTTTGGTTCGGCTACGCACCGCGCGTCATGCGGCAGCGCCCTTCGGTCGGTTGGGCGGGAGGAGGGCTGCGTTTTGCCTGGGATCCGCGCGTAACAGCCTTCTGCTGGTGTCACACGGGCCACTTGACGGTGCAGTAACTTCATCGCCTCTTGAAAGATGCAGCCATTGCATGTCAACCTCCAAATTAGAAAAAAAAGACCCCAACTCAATTTGACACCATTTGCTCCGCCAAATTTTGGCCGGAGCATTTGGTGGTGAAGGAGTTTAAGGCTAAGAAGAAGAATAGGCCCCACATATCCCTTCCAAATCTTTCCAGTGTGCCACCCTCAGCCTCAACTTCCCGTCTTGCTTCCACCTTTCCAAAAAACTAACTTCTATTTTAGTAACCTATCAGAATGTAAGAGGCTTGCGTAGTAAGCTCAGCATTCTTTTCCGGGATAGTGTTGCATTTGCTTCCCACGTTATTGTGTTTACTGAAACCTGGTTAAAGCCGGACATTCTTAGTTCCGAGGTTTTGGCAGGTCGGTACACAACTTTTAGAAAGGACCGTTCGTCTCGACGTGCAGGAGGGGTTCTAATTGCAGTGGACTCTTACTTCACGTCAGAACACTTCACAGTCCAAGTTGAACAGGAACTGGAATTCCTTTGTGTAAAACTGATTCTTCCCGCTTTCGCTATATTCATTACTTGCTCGTATATCCCACCTTCTTCGGATATTTCAATTTATGAGCAGCACTTGTCCGCTTTAACCGCTGTTTCTTCCTCGCTATCTGATAAAGATCGTATGATAGTTCTTGGTGACTTCAACTTGCCAGGAACTGTTTGGTCTTCGGTAAACGAGTCTAGTGTCCTAGTCCTGTCCTGTCTCAAGTCAATCATGTGAAAAAATCCTTGGGTCCATTGCTTGATCTACGCTTTGTATCGGATCCGACCATAGTGTCTATAACCCGAGCCCTTCCGCTCACTATACCTGAAGACGCCTACCACCCTACTTTCGAGGTGTCGCTAGATATAAGACCATAAGGCCATTTGTTGACAGATTGCAGTCCATTTGGTCGGCTGGCAGTAATGCAAAGGTTCGAATTCGCAAAAACTGCATCCTTGTGCATCAATTGTCTGCAGCCAGGCCACTCTGTAGTACGATGCAAAGCTAAGAAGTGTCGAGTGTGTGCCTGCTCACACCATACCTTATTGCATAGGTACACAGTGGCGAATAAAAGTCTGGCGTTACCATCACCCCCAGAGAATTCTTATCCTCCTCCCAATCAGAATAAACCTTCCACTTCGCATGCTCTCCATGCGACAGCTATGGATAGAGTTATTCTGGCTACGTCGATCGTAAGCGTCCGAAATAACACAGAAAAATGAGTCTCAAGAAGATGTTGAAAGGGTTCGTAAAGGCACGAAGTTAGGCCCCAGTCTTCAGCGCTTGAATCCCTTCATCCATGAAGAGTCTGGGACATGGTGCTCTTTTTCGTTGTTGCGAGTTGGGGGGCGACTAGTTAACGCTCCTATGTCATATAATGCCAAGTTTCCTTTGTTATTGACAAAACGCTCGCAGTTTGTGCAGACATACGTTCGCTATCTGCATCAAACGAATTTTCATGCCGGCCCACGAGCACTCGTGAGTATCCTTAGACAGCGCATTTGGATAGTGAATGCTCAGGCGGTCTGCAGGGCGACAGTTAGGTCGTGTATTCGTTGCTTTAAATGCAAGCCGCTACTCCAGACTCAAATGATGGGCAACTTACCCGCAGACCGGCTCCGTGCTCTCCGCCCATTTTCAGTATGTGGCGTTGATTTTTGTGGCCCAGTCTATACGACTCTGAAAATTCGTGGAAGGCCCCCTTATAAGTCCTACATAGCGTTATTTGTCTGTTTTGCGTCCAAGGCGGTTCATTTAGAAATTGTCTCCGATTTGACGACTAATTCCTTCTTGTTGGCATTCCAAAGGTTCGTCGGTCGTCGAGGATGTCCGCAACGCGTGAACTGCGACAACGCGACAAATTTCGTCGGAGCAAGTCGCCACTTCAGCGAACTGCGGAGGAAGTTGGAGGCGGAAGCGGACGCGATACGCGAATTTGCGTCAAGAAGCGGGTGCGAGTTTGCCTTCATACCGCCTCGAGCACCGCACATGGGCGGACTTTGGGAGGCCGGTGTGAAGTCTGCCAAGGGCCTACTCCTACGCGCCATCGGAAGCGCTCTCCTCACCGCAGAGGAGCTGGAGACCGTGCTGGTCGGGATCGAGGCGGTGCTCAACTCGCGCCCGCTAGGACCCCTAAGCCCAGACCCAAGCGACGGAGACGCGCTGACTCCCGGGCACCTGCTGACAGGCGGGCCGCTCATCGCACCCCCAGCACCCAGGACCCCGGACCAGGAGGGTCTGAGCTGCTTAAAGCGATGGCGGCTTGTCTCGTCAGCCAGGCAAATGTTCTGGCAGCGATGGTCCCGGGAGTATGTGCTGGGATTACAAATCAGATGCAAGTGGCACCAGGAGGAGCCAAACATAAAGGAAGGCGACCTAGTAATCGTCGCCGAGGACAACCTGCCCCCTCAACAGTGGCTCCTAGGAAGGGTGGTCGGAACAACCGCCGGGCAGGACGGAAGGGTCAGAGTGGTCGAGCTAAGGACGAGCAGCGGAGCCACGTTCAGGAGGCCGATACACAAATTGGCGCTTCTGCCAATGGTTTGAAGCCTTCCAGGCCTTCAACGGGGCCGGTGTAGCGTCATTTGAATATTAATAATTGTTATTAGGATAGTATTTCATGAAGTCTAGTGTAAGTTAGGCTAGGGCAAAGCGGGAGCGCAATAAAAGCTCGTTCTCTCGCTCTTGGCGAATTCGCCCCGCTTTGCCACCGTAGGTAAGGTAGGCTTAGAAGAAATTGTTTGAATATATTGAAAAGAAGTCGAGAAAAACCCCTGAATTCGAACGCACGCACCCCTTTTCTTTCGTCGTATTAAAATAAAAAAACTGCAGTCACCCAAAATCGGTATTGTTATTTAGAAAAACTATTCTAAAATTTCATGGCGCCCCCGGGTGGACTCGCAATTTAAACGTATATATTAATTCAAGTGGAAAGGCAAAAAGTGACAGTGACACAGTGAAGATACATACATAAATAGCCAAAATCTATTGTACATACATACATACATGTACATGCATATGTGCGGCAGCCAATTGCCAAATTGACCGCGACGTGTGTGCAAATAATCAAACAAACCAAACTAAAAATCACCGCGTCGGTCGTGCAATACCCTGTCTGCAGCTACATATATACAAGAGGAGAGTACAGCACCTGGAATTTCCTATCTTCCCAAGAGGTATTTGTGCAAAAAATTGAAAGCTCGAGTGAAGACGAAAAGATTAAAAAACTCGCAATTATTGTCTTGTGCTGAAACAATTGCACCTCGCTTTCAATTCTTGGCACATACGTATGACATAGTAGAGCTAGATTGCATGCTGTAGTTAGAGTTGAGCATATATATTAATACATATATACATACATATGTACATCTAACCCTCTTGGACGCAATAACTACACATATAACTCATTTTAACTGCAATCGCTGTCGCCCCTTTCCCCTTTCTCGTTTTCGTTGCGTCAAATATATGTATAGTTGGGTCGTTGGCCAAGCACGCATACCAATACGCAGCTGCAGCGGTGAATTTTTTCGTCTCGCTTTCGCTCTTCACCGTTGCTTATCGTTGTTCTTTTGTTTGGCGCGCTTGATCCAAACCAAACACCAAGTGACGCGCTACCCTGTTTTCGTCGGGTATATTCGTTTGGTGTCAGTAGGATCCAACTATCAATTAAGACAAAGTCGTGCCTCGCAAATCAATTTAGCGTCGATCGTTGTCGGTGCATACGTATACACAACATTCATTCTTCAGAACTGCAGCGGTGAAATTTTTCGTTTTCGCTTGTCACCAGTGCAGTTCGTTGGTATTCTTGTGTGGTTTTCGTGTACGCGCCAGCCAAGCGACGCTCTACCCTAAATTTTTCGGGTATATTGGTTTTTCACCTCGTTTGGGTACAATTACCCATTATTTCATTGAGTGCCTCGGCATTAAATACGATTATTAGAAACGATCTTTCGCCTTCAGTTGCTTGCATTGAGAATCAATATGACCTCAAAAGCCAACAATATCGTCCTTGAAGAGCTGAAGAAAAAGCGCAGTTGCCGTGTCAAAGGCATTCGTTTATTAGCGGACCGTTTAGAAGCGGGGGATATTCCGCTGGTATTGACGGAGCTCGAGTGCAGACTCGAAACGCTGATGCGTAGCATTGACACGGCACGCGAACTTCAAGAGAAGATTGAAGATATAGACATTGACGATGAATTTGGAGTCGAGTTGGAAGAACTCTCAATTGTCACAAAGGCAAAATTAATGTCTCTCATTTGCGCATTAAAAACAGCTGATGAGACAATACAGGCAGTACCAGCTTATGGTGGCCCAACTCGTGCTCGCCTTCCGAAGTTAGCTCTGCCGCAGTTCAGCGGCAACTATTCGGACTTTAAAAACTTCATAGGTTTATTTGAGACTCTAGTTCATAATGACCAAAGCATTCCAATTATCGAAAAGTTCAACCATTTGCTTTCGTGTCTCTCCGGTGAAGCGTTGGGAACAGTTAGGGCTTTCCAAGTAACCGAGACCAACTACGAGAAAGCAATGGCTAGCTTAAAACGGGTCTACGATAATGATTGTCTGATCTTTAAAAATCACATTGATGCTCTATTTAATCTTCCCAAAATGACCCAGCAATCAGCATCGTCCTTAAGGAACCTTATCGATACCGCCTCATCCATATATGGTTCGTTGTTGTCGATAGGCGATGATAAAAAGATCTCGAATGCGATGATTATTCATCTCGTCTTGAGCAGAGTCGATCCGGTGACCAAAGAGAAATGGGAAGAACAGCTCGATTATGACAAACTGCCACTTTGGACGGACTGTGAAAGGTTGCTTAATCGCAGACATCAGCATCTTTCGGCCGAAAATTCGGACAAACCAAAGCAGGAGCAGAAAGCTGTGCCAAGCAAGCAGCATAATCGGAGCTCATTCGCGTGTTCCACCGCGAATACTAAAAATCAACAATGCAGCTACTGCAATGCGAAAGGCCATTTGTTGACAGAGTGCAGTCCATTTGGTCGGCTAGCAGTAATGCAAAGGTTCGAATTCGCAAAAACTGCATCCTTGTGCATCAATTGTCTGCAGCCAGGCCACTCTGTAGTACGATGCAAAGCTAAGAAGTGTCGAGTGTGTGGCTGCTCACACCATACCTTATTGCATAGGTACACAGTGGCGAATAAAAGTCTAGCGTTACCATCACCCCCTGTAGTAGCCAGCACAAAATATAGGGAATTGGTTATCTTCTTTCGTCTCGTGAGACCCCCTAGTGATATTTCGAACGATCAAGCTTTAGCCGCTCTTAAGGTTGGATCAAAGCCTTAGCCGCTCTTAAGTCCGAACGCCCACGAACACATACAAGCGACGGGGGGAAGCATAGACGGCAATCGTACGATTGCACAGTTAAGCTATGCTGTGCATTAGACGATCGTTTTATGCTGCTGCGAATGTTCTGGATCATACGATTGCACAGTTAGTAAAAAGCTCAAAAGCTCTGCTGCACTGGCTACTCAGTCCATCGTCTATTACTGCTTTGAACAATATAAGAAAGTTGATCGATCTGTAAAGACGTGATAATTTCCGAGTGCGAGCAACATACATATGGCACACACATATATATAGTGCTATCCGGAAAATATATATATTTCCAAAAATATATGCTGGAAGCATATAGTTACAAGTGCCGTACAGTTCAGTGGTCAGTGAATGACAAGAATTTAGTGCAGATATATTTGGGAAAAGAGGTATGTTTTCATATTAGTGCCGTGCACGTGCTGACATAACCTATGTTGCAGGGAGGTGTACCTAAGCTGCCCCATCGCGGTATAGTCTCGAGAAGACTACCCTGGGAGCTGGCTTAGGCGAACAGTTGTCGAGGTTTCTCCAACTCCAACCATAATTCATCTTTTCTGGACCTTATATTACCACCAAGTCGGAATCTCCAAAGATCCAAGTGGAACAGATCAGCCTTAATCGCCAAGAATATTTAGTGCTGCTCAGTCATAAATAACTAAATACAGGCTTGGCGGAAGATTCGTCAGTACGGCCAGGAACCATATACATCGCACCTGTTGACCTCTAACCAACTTCAGGCGGTCAAGAGTCTACAAAGCAGCAGCACAGGATCGAGTTTTGTCCAATTTACATTTGATTCATTATCAAGTTCCAACGCATAAACATCAGCAGTTTAACGTAATGTAACTGAAACTTTATTACCACCCCTCTTTGATGTTACGCGCGTACATACCTACATACATATGTGCATATGCACTCTAAATTGTCTTTCGTTTGTTACCTTTTGGTTCAATTTTCGCGATAGAGCATAACAATTAAATTTCTGTCTGTATTATGAAAACCAAAACAACTGACTGATGACTATGCGACGGTGTTTGTAGCGTAATTGTATTGTATGCATTATATATTTATGATTTCCATATTTTAAACAGCTGCGGTCAACATCTACGACATAATTGGGCCCAACGATCAGCGTAAGACAATAACGCCGGAGTGAGTAATTATGTACAGCAAAAAGTAGTTTGGTCAAAAGAGCCTATTGAGCCTATTGAGCCTATATGCATACAGTGTATAATGATTCAAACCCGTCTGCTCAGTGTGTATAATGCACCCCAGTCTGATGTAGCTTTTGTTTACGATTTCGATTCTTATTCTCTCGTTTATATATATATATATATCTATACCCTAATGTTTTTCATGCTTTAAAATAATGAATTTATGACTAAACTTATATGATAATTAGGATTAAGGAAATAATACCCACAAATTAGAAGCTAAGTCAATTGTTGTGTTTCTACAACTGCAACGTAATGAATATTGAAATTGAAGTCTCGCATTATATTAAAATATGAATCTTTTTGAATTGAAATGAATCTTTAAAATCATAAAAATGGTCTGTCGAGTATCCGTGCCAGGATCTTATAAAATGTGGTCCTTAGTAAAGGATTGATCAAGGGACAATGCAAGAACTCGAACGCAATGTCATGGTAGGGTGGGTACAGAAGAGAGGGACAATCAACACCTAGGTTCTCTCTAAATAGAAATGGTTCAGTAGGGCTTTTATTTGGCGTGTCGGCGCTATCAGTATTTCAGTTTACTTTGTTTTATATAATCACTTATAGTTCCCGTAAAGTGCACTAATTAAATGTAGTGGAGTACGATAGTACAATTAGGCGAGGAAGAACCCCGACCATCCGGCGAGCTAGACCCGAGCCTAGCAAGAGTGCACACGACCAACCCTATTTGTACGCCGTCCTTAAGTCAGTCATGGTGATCTGCTGATACCGAGGGCCTATATATCTGTTTACATATATATATATTTAAACTCTGGTACACTACACATTTATGGCGCCCAACGTGGGGCCAGGCAACTTGCCTTAGAATCTAAAACCAATTCAGAGCCGATATTAAAATTTGGATTTATAGTGTCTTACTATATAGGCCGTTTATTTTAATAAGACAAGCAAATCTTGCCTTGGTTCTCCAAGCTCAACCGGTAATACATCAAAATTTCAACGACACATTTTCTTTTGCAAAATATTGCACAAAGGTTAAAGATTTCAAAATTTATACTTTGGCTCGGTTTTCGGATTTAGCAACTGCAATTCATTTTATTTCGGATTGGTTGACCAAAACAGACCTATAGTATCGAATTGTGAGTATCAGAGACAGTTATGCAATACCATACAGTGATCAGAATAAACAGGAATTGTTTTAGGATTTAGCGGTTCCAATTCAGTTTATTTTGGATTGATCGACCAAAGCAAACCTGCTTTTTCACTTTAGGCATCTTGAGTTATTCGGATTTACAATTTTATATTGCCAAATCGCGATAGTTGTCCAATGATTCAGTGCACGAGGTCATTAACTTATAAATAGTCCATATTAACGAAAATAGAAAAGCCTACTGAAACCAAATAGATATTTCGTAAGTATTCTGGCATGTGGGAAAGACAGACATTATTATTACAATTAATACCTTCTTATATAATTTTTTTATTATTTTTTTTTCTTTAATTCCTTAAATATTGTCTGATATACAATGGCTGTAAGGCGAAGTACAGATGATATAACAACTGCTTTGCAGGAAGCAGAACCATTTTGTGGAATTTGCAACGAAGTATTGGGAACTAGTGAGATTATAGCCAACACCCCGTGTAGACACAAATTCCATAAACTTTGTATTTTGGAACAGATTAGGACAACCCCAAAATGTCCCACCTGTTCATTAGATTGTTCTGCTCTGGCACTAACATTCTCTAACAACACGTTGGTAGCCGAGCTTAACGCCGAAGGAACACGACCAACTAGTGCTAACGAATCTTTTAGCACAATAGACGGAACGTCTAATCGACCTAAAAAGGGCCAAAAGTTTATTAGAAGGGGTATGAATACGAGAGCAACTCAACGATCCAGGTTAGATCGCTCACTAACAGAAACTGAAACCAACAACACAACCCTTCCAATAACCTCTCAAGTGGAAATCGCTAACTACGTCCAGTCTGCTGTAAGCATTCAACAGGCTCAGTTAATGGAACAACTAACTTCATTTTTAAGCAAAACAATTGAATCTTCGATTCAAAGTCAATTAGCGTCACTCCAGCTGACACAACCAGAACATATCTCTCCCGATGTTTCCGGTGACAATAACATTAACCAAACAAATAACGTGGGTATCGGTCAAGCACGAGATAGTCACGCAGAAGTTCTTTTAGATTTTTCAAGAGCGAGTGCAAATCGAAGTAATTCGAGCTCACACGTAGCACCAGCAAAAGTTTCCAGTATAATGCAGAATTGGCGCATTAAATTCGATGGTTCAAAAACTTGCATGAGGATGGATGAGTTTATTTATCGAGTACGTTCTCTAACGCAACAAAATCTTTATAACAATTATCAATTGCTTTGTGATCACTTGTATCTTTTATTCGCGGGAAAAGCTAGTGATTGGTACTGGAAATTCCATCGAAATTACCCAAACTTTAATTGGGATACGTTTTGTATAGAGCTCAGAAGAAGATTTGAAGATGTTGAGACCGACTATGATATCTGGGAAAAGATTAGGAAACGTCGTCAGGGCGAAAACGAATCCTTCGATGACTTTCAATATGCTATCGAAGATCTCGTGGATAGGCTTCAAAATTCGGTTACAGAAGAAGATGTTGTGAATCTACTTATTAGAAATTCCAAGCCCACTCTTCACCACGAGCTTCTTCACTTAAAGATTGCCAATAGATCGTTATTACGACGAGAGGTACGTAAGCACGAGCAGTTTTATAACGATATAAGATCGGTCAAGCAAAGGACTCTTCGCTCATACGTATCGGAATTGTCAGGTCCAGACGATAGCGAGCAGCTATTCGATGACTTGGTCGAGCATAATGAAGTGTGTCAAATACAACGTCGTACTTCACAGTCAGTTCCAACTTGCTGGAACTGTGACAACAAAGGTCATAAATTTGACGATTGTGTAGGTCCTCGTAAGATCTTTTGCTACGGGTGTGGAACAAAAGATACTTACAAACCGGTATGTCCCAAATGTAACCCTCCGGGAAACCGGCAGAAGGATGTGTTAAACAACAACAAGCAGACACATCCTTAGAAAAAAGTTTGCAAGAATCACCTACTAGTTTAACGAACGACCAAAGTTTAAGGGAGCCTAACATCAGCTCACAAACAGTAGAGGAAACCCTGCCTACGGCATATCATTTTTCATTTACTCCTTTACCTGAAAGGGAAGCAAATTATATTACAACGCGTAAGAAAATTTTTGATAAGATAGATAGTTTTAAATTTGTAAGAAAGCCCAAACGTTCAACTAAACGTTTGAGACAATTTTGGAAGATGGTTCGCAAGAATAAGAACAAGTTTGTTTCAGCTATATTTCTTAGTTCGGATAACAGGCTGTACACCAGTGTCACCATTGAAGGCAGTGATTACATAGCTTTGTTGGATTCGGGGGCCACAATCAGTTGTATTGGAGGTTCAGCCGCGAAAGAAATGTTGGCGCATTGCAAGGTTAAGAAGTGTTCAGGAGCAATACGAACGGCTAACGATACTGAAAGTAAGGTTATAGGCAAGCTGGTAACACAAATTAATTACCGTGGATGCACGGCAGACCTAGAAATGTTTCTTATTCCTGAACTCAAGCAAGACGTCTATTTGGGGATAGACTTCTGGCAAAAATTTGGACTTTTAGATAAAATCTCACACACTGCAGAGGTATCTGAATTAGATGTTGGAGGTACGGATGACGTCGAAGAACCACCGAACCTACATAAATTGACAGCAGACGAGAGAATTCGCTTAGATAAAGTGATAGGTTGTTTTCCATCTTTCGCTACTGAAGGATTAGGCCGTACCAGTTTAGTCACACACTCTATAGATGTTGGAGCAGCTATTCCCGTAAAGCAACGACATTGGCCGGTATCGCCAGCCATAGAGAAATTGATGTTTGCCGAGGTGGACAATATGCTTGCGCTCGATGTTATAGAGGAGTCGACTAGTCCCTGGAGCAGTAATTGCGTTTTGGTAAAGAAAGGCGAAAAATATAGACTGTGTCTCGATTCAAGAGAAGTGAACAAGGTTACAAGACGGGATGCATATCCGTTACCACATATTGATGGTATTCTAAGTCGATTACCACCCGCTCGTTACATCACTGGATTAGACATGAAACACGCATTTTGGCAAATCCCGTTGGATGAACAATCGCGACAGTATACTGCATTTACAGTGCCTAACCGACCATTATATCAATATAAAATGATGCCATTTGGTCTTTGCAATGCCGCTCAAACTCTCTGTAGACTAATGGATCGAGTTATTCCAGCTCATCTTCGGACACGTGTATTCGTAGATTTAGATGATCTACTTGTTTTATCAGAGGATTTCGAGTCGCATTTACTGTTGTTACAGGAGATAGCGTTGTGTCTACGCAAAGCAAATCTAACCATTAACATAGGGAAATCAAACTTTTGCATAAAAGAAATCACGTATTTGGGTTTTATTATTGGTAATGGTCGGATAAAGACAAATCCAGACAAAATCAAGGCCATCTCGAAGTTCCCTGTGCCAGTTACCGTTAAGCAACTGCGTCGATTTTTGGGGTTATCCGGTTGGTACCGACGTTTCGTTGAAAATTATGCTACCGTTAGTTTTCCCTTAACCGAGTTGCTTAAGAAGAAAAAAGATTTACAGTGGAATGATGATGCTCAACAGTCGTTTGAGACCTTAAAGTCCTGTTTAACCGCATCACCCATTTTGATAACTCCTGACTTCTCAAAACCTTTTATTTTGCTCTGTGATGCTAGCACTTACGGAATCGGTTGTGTTTTAGCTCAAGAACGCGACGGCGTTGAATTGCCAATTGCTTACATGTCAGAAAAATTATCCAAGGCACAACGTAATTATTCGGTTACCGAACTGGAGTGCTTAGCAGTCATAAAGGGAATAAAAAAATTCCGCTCTTATATTGAGGGACAGGACTTCGTAGTCATAACCGATCACGCAGCACTTAAATGGTTAATGCAACAAAAGGATTTATCGGGTAGATTAGCCAGATGGTCTATGAAATTGCGTAGTTTCACATTTAATATCCTACATAGAAAGGGGACACTGAATGTTGTCGCTGACACTCTATCGCGTCAGGATGAACCGGCTATAGAGGAGCTCACGCAAATAAACCCCATGGTTGATCTAGACTCAGATCAATTCAAATCAGCTGAGTATCTGAGTTTAATAGAAAGTATTCAACAGAATCAGAGTAAGTTCCCAGACTTGAAAGTGATAGACGGTCAAGTTTTCAAAAGGACAGTATTCGCTTCGGGAGATGAGTCTCAAGAGAACGCATCATGGAAACTTTGGGTTCCGTCAGGGTTAATTACGAACGTATTATATCAAGCTCATGACGCCCCTAGCTCCGCACATTGTGGGATGAGTAAAACCATAGAGAAGCTTAAAAGATATTTATTCTGGCCTCGCATGGTTAGCCAGACGCGCAAGTACATATCTGAATGCACCGTTTGTCGCACGACCAAGAGTCCGAATATGATTCTTAGACCTCCTATGGGTAAACCATTCACTTCGGATAGGCCGTTTCAGAAATTATACATAGATCTCTTAGGACCATACCCACGCACGAAAAAGGGAAACATAGGATTGCTCATAGTTGTTGATCACAATACTAAGTTCCATTTTCTGTGTCCCTTGAAGAAATTTACAGCCCCTAAGATCTGTGAATATCTGGAAGGGTCTCTCTTTTATACATTTGGGGTGCCAGAAGTCATCTTGTCAGACAATGGATCCCAATTTAAATCTAGCTACTTTCAGGCATTTTTAAATAGCTTCGGTATAACACAAAAATGCACAGCTATTTATTCACCGCAAGCGAATGCCAGCGAGCGACTGAACAGATCCGTGATAGCTGCGATACGAGCTTATATCGGTAACGAACATTCCAATTGGGACTGTAACCTGAATGCCATTAGTGGTTCATTGAGATCTACCTTACATAGGAGTACAGGGTATTCTCCATATTTTCTAGCATTTGGTCAAAACATGATGTTGAATGGGAAGGATTACGCACTCTTGCGTAAACTAGACCTTTTGAACGACGATACTAGAATGGAGAACCCAGATTCCTTGCAGCTAATCCGGCAACAGGCTAAAGCGAATGTCAATAAGGCACACGAAGAAAATTCGCATAGATACAATTTGCGCTGCCGTGATACACAATTAAAGATTGGAGATTTGGTATATGCTAGAAATTTCACACAAAGTAGTGCAATAAAAAAGTTTAGTTCTAAACTAGCCCCTGTGTTCATTCCCGCTCAGGTAATTAAAAAGCGAAGTCCGTACTATTACGAATTGGTCGATGAGAACAAGAAATATCTCGGCGTGTATCATCTGAAAGACATTCAAATCAGGAAATAATCTCTCCTAATCAAGTTCTTCAGATAATTATTCGTCGAGCAGGTCTTGTATAATTATCTGTGGTGTAGTAGCCAGCACAAAATATAGGGAATTGGTTATCTTCTTTCGTCTCGTGAGACCCCCTAGTGATATTTCGAACGATCAAGCTTTAGCCGCTCTTAAGGTTGGATCAAAGCCTTAGCCGCTCTTAAGTCCGAACGCCCACGAACACATACAAGCGACGGACAGTGGGAAGCATAGACGGCAATCGTACGATTGCACAGTTAAGCTATGCTGTGCATTAGACGATCGTTTTATGCTGCTGCGAATGTTCTGGATCATACGATTTCACAGTTAGTAAAAAGCTCAAAAGCTCTGCTGCACTGGCTACTCAGTCCATCGTCTATTACTGCTTTGAACAATATAAGAAAGTTGATCGATCTGTAAAGACGTGATAATTTCCGAGTGCGAGCAACATACATATTGCACACACATATATATAGTGCTATCCGGAAAATATATATATTTCCACAAATATATGCTGGAAGCATATAGTTACAAGTGCCGTACAGTTCAGTGGTCAGTGAATGACAAGAATTTAGTGCAGATATATTTGGGAAAAGAGGTATGTTTTCATATTAGTACCGTGCACGTGCTGACATAACCTATGTTGCAGGGAGGTGTACCTAAGCTGCCCCATCGCGGTATAGTCTCGAGAAGACTACCCTGGGAGCTGGCTTAGGCGAACAGTTGTCGAGGTTTCTCCAACTCCAACCATAATTCATGTTTTCTGGACCTTATATTGCCACCAAGTCGGAATCTCCAAAGATCCAAATGGAACAGATCAGCCTTAATCGCCAAGAATATTTAGTGCTGCTCAGACATAAATAACTAAATACAGGCTTGGCGGAAGATTCGTCAGTACGGCCAGGAACCATATACATCGCACCTGTTGACCTCTAACCAACTTCAGGCGGTCAACAGTCTACAAAGCAGCAGCACAGGATCGAGTTTTGTCCAATTTACATTTAATTCATTATCAAGTTCCAACGCATAAACATCAGCAGTTTAACGTAATGTAACTGAAACTTTATTAACACCCCTCTTTGATGTTACGCGCGTACATACCTACATACATATGTGCATATGCACACTAAATTGTCTTCGTTTGCTACCTTTTGGTTCAATTTTCGCGATAGAGCATAACAATTAAATTTCTGTCTGTATTATGAAAACCAAAACAACTGACTGATGACTATGCGACGGTGTTTGTAGCGTAATTGTATTGTATGCATTATATATTTATGATTTCCATATTTTAAACAGCTGCGGTCAACATCTACGACATCATTGGGCCCAACGATCAGCGTAAGACAATAACGCCGGAGTGAGTAATTATGTACAGCAAAAAGTAGTTTGGTCAAAAGAGCCTATTAACTTGAAAGTGTAGATATGCATACAATGTATAATGATTCAAACCCGTCTGCTCAGTGTGTATAATGCACCCCAGTCTGATCTAGCTTTTGTTTACGATTTCGATTCTTATTGTCTCGTTTATATATATATATATATATCTATACCCTAATGTTTTTCATGCTTTAAAATAATGAATTTATAACTAAACTTATATGATAATTAGGATTAAGGAAATATTACCCACAAATTAGAAGCTAAGTCAATTGTTGTGTTTCTACAACTGCAACGTAATGAATATTGAAATTGAAGCCTCACATTATATTAAAATATGAATCTTTTTGAATTGAAATGAATCTTTAAAAACATAAAAATGGTCTGTCGAGTATCCGTGCCAGGATCTTATAAAATGTGGTAAACCTTAGTAAAGGATTGATCAAGGGACAATGCAAGAACTCGAACGCAATGTCATGGTAGGGTGGGTACAGAAGAGAGGGACAATCAACACCTAGGTTCTCTCTAAATAGAAATGGTTCAGTAGGGCTTTTATTTGGCGTGTCGGCGCTATCAGTATTTCAGTTTCCTTTGTTTTATATAATCACTTATAGTTCCCGTAAAGTGCACTAATTAAATGTAGTGGAGTACGATAGTACAATTAGGCGAGGAAGAACCCCGACCATCCGGCGAGCTAGACCCGAGCCTAGCAAGAGTGCACACGACCAACCCTATTTGTACGCCGTCCTTAAGTCAGTCATGGTCATCTGCTGATACCGAGGGCCTATATATCTGTTTACACAAATATATATTTAAACTCTGGTACACTACACAATATGGCACTCTAGCCAATAAAAAAGTGGAACCTCCGCAACTATATGGCACCTGCACTTATATAGAACCCTTCCCTATCCAGCACTAGCATGTATACTGAATCACCGCACCTATATATCACCCACGCTCCAGGAAATGTGGCAAGATCGCACATCTTGGGCACTAGCAACAATACGGCACTCTAGCCCCAAAAAAGTGGAACCTCCGCAACTATATGGCACCTGCACTTATATCTAACCCTTCACTATCCAGCACTGGCATGTATACTGAACCACCGCACCTATATAGCACCCACGGTCTAGGAAATTTGGCAGGATCGCATATTTTGGGCATAAGCACCAATATGGCAATATAGCCCCAAAAAAGTGGAACCTCAGCAACTATATGGCACCTGCACTTATATCTAACCCTTCACTATCCAGCACTGGCATGTATACTAAACCACCGCACCTATATAGCACCCACGCTCCGGGAAATGTGGCAGGATCGCACATCTTGGGCATAAGCACCAATATGGCAATATAGCCCCACAAAAGTGGAACCTCCGCAACTATATGGCACCTGCACTTATATCTAACCCTTCCCTATCCAGCACTGGCATGTTTACTGAACCACCGCACCTATATAGCATCCACGCTCCAGGAAATGTGACAGAATTGCATATTTTGGGCATAAGCACCAATATGGCAATATAGCCCCAAAAGAGTGGAACCTCCGCAACTATATGGCTCCTGCACTTATATCTAACCCTTCACTATCCAGCACTGGCATGTATACTAAACCACCGCACCTATATAGCCCCCACGCTCCAGGAAATTTGGCAGGATCGCATATTTTGGGCATAAGCACCAATATGGCAATATAGCCCTAAAAAAGTGGAACCTCCGCAACTATATGGCACCTGCACTTATATAGAACCCTTCCCTATCCAGCACTGGCATGTATACTGAACCACCGCACCTATATAGCATCCACGCTCCAGGAAATGTGGCAGGAACGCATATTTTGGGCATAAGCACCAATATGGCAATATAGCCCCAAAAAAGTGGAACCTCCGCAACTATATGGCACCTGCACTTATATAGAACCCTTCCCTATCCAGCACTGGCATGTATACTGAACCACCGCACTTATATAGCCCCCACGCTCCAGGAAATGTGGCAGGATCGCAAATCTTTGGCACTAGCACCAATATGGAACTCTAGCCAATAAAAAAGTGGAACCTCCGCAACTATATGGCACCTGCACTTATATAGAACCCTTCCCTATCCAGCACTAGCATGTATACTGAATCACCGCACCTATATATCACCCACGCTCCAGGAAATGTGGCAAGATCGCACATCTTGGGCACTAGCAACAATACGGCACTCTAGCCCCAAAAAAGTGGAACCTCCGCAACTATATGGCACCTGCACTTATATCTAACCCTTCACTATCCAGCACTGGCATGTATACTGAACCACCGCACCTATATAGCACCCACGGTCTAGGAAATTTGGCAGGATCGCATATTTTGGGCATAAGCACCAATATGGCAATATAGCCCTAAAAAAGTGGAACCTCCGAAATTATATGACATCTGCACTTATATAGAAACCTTCCCTATACAGCACTTGCATGTATATTGAATCACCGCAACGATCTGGAACCCACGCTCTCGGAAATGTGGCAGGATCGCATATTTTGGGCATAAGCACCAATTTGGCAATATAGCCCCAAAAAAGTGGAACCTCCGCAACTATATGGCACCTGCACTTATATAGAACCCTTCCCTATCCAGCACTGGCATGTATACTGAACCACCGCACCTATATAGCACCCACGCTCCAGGAAATGTGGCAGGATCGCACATCTTTGGCACTAGCACCAATATGGCACTCTACCCCATAAAAAAGTGGAACCTCCGCAACTATATGGCACCTGCACTTATATAGAACCCTTCCCTATCCAGCACTGGCATGTATACTGAACCACCGCACCTATATAGCCCCCACGCTCCAGGAAATGTGACAGGATCGCACATCTTTGGCACTAGCACCAATATGGCACTCTAGCCCATAAAAAAGTGGAACCTCCGCAACTATATGGCACCTGCACTTATATAGAACCCTTCCCTATCCAGCACTGGCATGTATACTGAACCACCGCACCTATGTAGCATCCACGCTCCAGGAAATGTGGCAGGATCGCATATTTTGGGCAAAAGCACCAATATGGCAATATAGCCCCAAAAGAGTGGAACCTCCGCAACTATATGGCTCCTGCACTTATATCTAACCCTTCACTATCCAGCACTGGCATGTATACTAAACCACCGCACCTATATAGCCCCCACGCTCCAGGAAATGTGGCAGGATCGCATATTTTGGGCATAAGCACCAATATGGCAATATAGCCCTAAAAAAGTGGAACCTCCGCAACTATATGGCACCTGCACTTATATAGAACCCTTCCCTATCCAGCACTGGCACGTATACTGAACCACCGCACCTATATAGCATCCACGCTCCAGGAAATGTGGCAGGAACGCATATTTTGGGCATAAGAACCAATATGGCAATATAGCCCCAAAAAAGTGGAACCTCCGCAACTATATGGCACCTGCACTTATATAGAACCCTTCCCTATCCAGCACTGGCATGTATACTGAGCCACCGCACCTATTAGCATCCACGCTCCAGGAAATGTGGCAGGATCGCACATCTTGGGCATAAGCACCAATATGGCAATATAGCCCCAAAAAAGTGAAACCTCCGCAACTATATGGCACCTGCACCTATATAGAACCCTTCCCTATCCAGCACTGGCATGTATACTGAACCACCGCACCTATATAGCATCCACGCTCCAGGAAATGTGGCAGGATCGCATATTTTGGGCATAAGCACCAATATGGCAATATAGCCCCAAAAAAGTGGAACGTCCGCAACTATATGGCACCTGCACTTATATAGAACCCTTCCCTATCCAGCACTGGCATGTATACTGAACCACCGCACCTATATAGCATCCACGCTCCAGGAAATGTGGCAGTATCGCATATTTTGGGCATAAGCACCAATATGGCAATATAGACCCAAAAAAGTGGAACCTCCGCAACTATATGGCACCTGCACTTATATAGAACCCTTCCGTATCCAGCACTGGCATGTATACTGAATCACCGCACCTATATAGCATCCACGCTCCAGGAAATGTGGCAGGATCGCATATTTTGGGCATAAGCACCAATATGGCAATATAGCCCCAAAAAAGTGGAACCTCCATAACTATATGGCACCTGCACTTATAAAGAACCCTTCCCAATCCAGCACTGGCATGTATACTGAACCACCGCACCTATATAGCACCCACGCTCCAGGAAATGTGGCAGGATCGCACATCTTTGGCACTAGCACCAATATGGCACTCTACCCCATAAAAAACTGGAACCTCCGCAACTATATGGCACCTGCACTTATATAGAACCCTTCCCTATCCAGCACTGGCATGTATACTGAACCACCGCACCTATATAGCATCCACGCTCCAGGAAATGTGGCAGGAACGCATATTTTGGGCATAAGCACCAATATGGCAATATAGCCCCAAAAAAGTGGAACCTCCGCAACTATATGGCACCTGCACTTATATAGAACCCTTCCCTATCCAGCACTGGCATGTATACTGAACCACCGCACTTATATAGCCCCCACGCTCCAGGAAATGTGGCAGGATCGCAAATCTTTGGCACTAGCACCAATATGGCAATATAGCCCCAAAAAAGTGGAACCTCCGCAACTATATGGCACCTGCACTTATATAGAACCCTTCCCTATCCAGCACTAGCATGTATACTGAATCACCGCACCTATATATCACCCACGCTCCAGGAAATGTGGCAAGATCGCACATCTTGGGCACTAGCAACAATACGGCACTCTAGCCCCAAAAAAGTGGAACCTCCGCAACTATATGGCACCTGCACTTATATCTAACCCTTCACTATCCAGTACTGGCATGTATACTGAAGCACCGCACCTATATAGCACCCACGCTCTAGGAAATTTGGCAGGATCGCATATTTTGGGCATAAGCACCAATATGGCAATATAGCCCTAAAAAAGTGGAACCTCCGAAATTATATGACATCTGCACTTATATAGAAACCTTCCCTATACAGCACTTGCATGTATATTGAATCACCGCAACGATCTGGATCCCACGCTCTCGGAAATGTGTCAGGATCGCATATTTTGGGCATAAGCACCAATTTGGCAATATAGCCCCAAAAAAGTGGAACCTCCGCAACTATATGGCACCTGCACTTATATAGAACCCTTCCCTATCCAGCACTGGCATGTATACTGAACCACCGCACCTATATAGCCCCCACGCTCCAGGAAATGTGACAGGATCGCACATCTTTGGCACTAGCACCAATATGGCACTCTAGCCCATAAAAAAGTGGAACCTCCGCAACTATATGGCACCTGCACTTATATAGAACCCTTCCCTATCCAGCACTGGCATGTATACTGAACCACCGCACCTATATAGCATCCACGCTCCAGGAAATGTGGCAGGATCGCATATATTGCGCATAAGCACCAATATGGCAATATAGCCCCAAAAAAGTGGAACCTCCATAACTATATGGCACCTGCACTTATAAAGAACCCTTCCCTATCCAGCACTGGCAAGTATACTGAACCACCGCACCTATATAGCATCCACGCTCCAGGAAATGTGGCAGGATCGCATATTTTGGGCATAAGCACCAATATGGCAATATAGCCCCAAAAAAGTGGAACCTCCGCAACTATATGGCACCTGCACTTATATAGAACCCTTCCCTATCCAGCACTGGCATGTATACTGAATCACCGCACCTATATAGCATCCAGGCTCCAGGAAATGTGGCAGGATCGCATATTTTGGGCATAAGCACCAATATGGCAATATAGCCCCAAAAAAGTGGAACCTCCATAACTATATGGCACCTGCACTTATAAAGAACCCTTCCCTATCCAGCACTGGCATGTATACTGAACCACCGCACCTATATAGCATCCACGCTCCAGGAAATGTGGCAGGATCGCATATTTTGGGCATAAGCACCAATATGGCAATATAGCCCCAAAAAAGTGGAACCTCCGCAACTATATGGCACCTGCACTTATATAGAACCCTTCCCCATCCAGCACTGGCATGTATACTGAACCACCGCACCTATATAGCATCCACGCTCCAGGAAATGTGACAGGATTGCATATTTTGGGCATAAGCACCAATATGGCAATATAGCCCCAAAAGAGTGGAACCTCCGCAACTATATGGCACCTGCACTTATATAGAACCCTTCCCTATCCAGCACTGGCATGTTTACTTAACCACCGCACCTATATAGCATCCACGCTCCAGGAAATGTGGCAGGATCGCATATTTTGGGCATAAGCACCAATATGGCAATATAGCCCCAAAAGAGTGGAACCTCCGCAACTATATGGCACCTGCACTTATATAGAACCCTTCCCTATCCAGCACTGGCATGTATACTGAATCACCGCACCTATATAGCATCCACGCTCCAGGAAATGTGGCAGGATCGCATATTTTGGGCATAAGCACCAATATGGCAATATAGCCCCAAAAAAGTGGAACCTCCGCAACTATATGGCACCTGCACTTATAAAGAACCCTTCCCTATCCAGCACTGGCATGTATACTGAACCACCGCACCTATATAGCATCCACGCTCCAGGAAATGTGGCAGGATCGCATATTTTGGGCATAAGCACCAATATGGCAATATAGCCCCAAAAAAGTGGAACCTCCGCAACTATATGGCACCTGCACTTATATAGAACCCTTCCCTATCCAGCACTGGCATGTATACTGAACCACCGCACCTATATAGCATCCACGCTCCAGGAAATGTGACAGGATTGCATATTTTGGGCATAAGCACCAATATGGCAATATAGCCCCAAAAGAGTGGAACCTCCGCAACTATATGGCACCTGCACTTATATAGAACCCTTCCCTATCCAGCACTGGCATGTATACTGAATCACCGCACCTATATAGCCCCCACGCTCCAGGAAATGTGGCAGGATCGCATATTTTGGGCATAAGCACCAATATGGCAATATAGCCCCAGAAAAGTGGAACCTCCGCAACTATATGGCACCTGCACTTATATAGAACCCTTCCCTATCCAGCACTGGCATGTATACTGAACCACCGCACCTATATAGCATCCACGCTCCAGGAAAGGTGGCAGGATCGCATATTTTGGGCATAAGCACCAATATGGCAATATAGCTCCAAAAAAGTGGAACCTCCGCAACTATATGGCACCTGCACTTATATAGAACCCTTCCCTATCCAGCACTGGCATGTATACTGAATCACCGCACCTATATAGCACCCACGCTCCTGGAAATGTGGCAGGATCGCACTTCTTGGGCACTAGCACCAATATGGCACTCTAGCCCCAAAAAAGTGGAACCTCCGCAACTATATGGCACCTGCACTTATATCTAACCCTTCACTATCCAGCACTGGCATGTTTACTGAACCACCGCACCTATATAGCATCCACGCTCCAGGAAATGTGACAGAATTGCATATTTTGGGCATAAGCACCAATATGGCAATATAGCCCCAAAAGAGTGGAACCTCCGCAACTATATGGCACCTGCACTTATATAGAACCCTTCCCTATCCAGCACTGGCATGTTTACTGAACCACCGCACCTATATAGCATCCACGCTCCAGGAAATGTGACAGAATTGCATATTTTGGGCATAAGCACCAATATGGCAATATAGCCCCAAAAGAGTGGAACCTCCGCAACTATATGGCACCTGCACTTATATAGAACCCTTCCCTATCCAGCACTGGCATGTATACTGAATCACCGCACCTATATAGCATCCACGCTCCAGGAAATGTGGCAGGATCGCATATTTTGGGCATAAGCACCAATATGGCAATATAGCCCCAAAAAAGTGGAACCTCCGCAACTATATGGCACCTGCACTTATAAAGAACCCTTCCCTATCCAGCACTGGCATGTATACTGAACCACCGCACCTATATAGCATCCACGCTCCAGGAAATGTGGCAGGATCGCATATTTTGGGCATAAGCACCAATATGGCAATATAGCCCCAAAAAAGTGGAACCTCCGCAACTATATGGCACCTGCACTTATATAGAACCCTTCCCTATCCAGCACTGGCATGTATACTGAACCACCGCACCTATATAGCATCCACGCTCCAGGAAATGTGACAGGATTGCATATTTTGGGCATAAGCACCAATATGGCAATATAGCCCCAAAAGAGTGGAACCTCCGCAACTATATGGCACCTGCACTTATATAGAACCCTTCCCTATCCAGCACTGGCATGTATACTGAATCACCGCACCTATATAGCCCCCACGCTCCAGGAAATGTGGCAGGATCGCATATTTTGGGCATAAGCACCAATATGGCAATATAGCCCCAGAAAAGTGGAACCTCCGCAACTATATGGCACCTGCACTTATATAGAACCCTTCCCTATCCAGCACTGGCATGTATACTGAACCACCGCACCTATATAGCACCCACGCTCCAGGAAATGTGGCAGGATCGCACATCTTGGGCATAAGCACCAATATGGCAATATAGCTCCAAAAAAGTGGAACCTCCGCAACTATATGGCACCTGCACTTATATAGAACCCTTCCCTATCCAGCACTGGCATGTATACTGAACCACCGCACCTATATAGCCCCCACGCTCCAGGAAATGTGGCAGGATCGCATATTTTGGGCATAAGCACCAATATGGCAATATAGCCCCAAAAAAGTGGAACCTCCGCAACTATATGGCACCTGCACTTATAAAGAACCCTTCCCTATCCAGCACTGGCATGTATACTGAACCACCGCACCTATATAGCATCCACGCTCCAGGAAATGTGGCAGGATCGCATATTTTGGGCATAAGCACCAATATGGCAATATAGCCCCAAAAAAGTGGAACCTCCGCAACTATATGGCACCTGCACTTATATAGAACCCTTCCCTATCCAGCACTGGCATGTATACTGAACCACCGCACCTATATAGCATCCACGCTCCAGGAAATGTGACAGGATTGCATATTTTGGGCATAAGCACCAATATGGCAATATAGCCCCAAAAGAGTGGAACCTCCGCAACTATATGGCACCTGCACTTATATAGAACCCTTCCCTATCCAGCACTGGCATGTATACTGAATCACCGCACCTATATAGCCCCCACGCTCCAGGAAATGTGGCAGGATCGCATATTTTGGGCATAAGCACCAATATGGCAATATAGCCCCAGAAAAGTGGAACCTCCGCAACTATATGGCACCTGCACTTATATAGAACCCTTCCCTATCCAGCACTGGCATGTATACTGAACCACCGCACCTATATAGCACCCACGCTCCAGGAAATGTGGCAGGATCGCACATCTTGGGCATAAGCACCAATATGGCAATATAGCTCCAAAAAAGTGGAACCTCCGCAACTATATGGCACCTGCACTTATATAGAACCCTTCCCTATCCAGCACTGGCATGTATACTGAACCACCGCACCTATATAGCCCCCACGCTCCAGGAAATGTGGCAGGATCGCATATTTTGGGCATAAGCACCAATATGGCAATATAGCCCCAAAAAAGTGGAACCTCCGCAACTATATGGCACCTGCAGTTATCAAGAACCCTTTCCTATCCAGCACTGGCATGTATACTGAACCACCGCACCTATATAGCATCCACGCTCCAGGAAATGTGGCAGGATCGCACATCTTGGGCACTAGCACCAATATGGCAATATAGCCCCAAAAAAGTGGAACCTCCGCAACTATATGGCACCTGCACTTATAAAGAACCCTTCCCTATCCAGCACTGGCATGTATACTGAACCACCGCACCTATATAGCATCCACGCTCCAGGAAAGGTGGCAGGATCGCATATTTTGGGCACAAGCACCAATATGGCAATATAGCCCCAAAAGAGTGGAACCTCCGCAACTATAAGGCACCTGCACTTATATAGAACCCTTCCCTATCCAGCACTGGCATGTTTACTGAACCACCGCACCTATATAGCATCCACGCTCCAGGAAATGTGACAGAATTGCATATTTTGGGCATAAGCACCAATATGGCAATATAGCCCCAAAAGAGTGGAACCTCCGCAACTATATGGCACCTGCACTTATATAGAACCCTTCCCTATCCAGCACTGGCATGTATACTGAACCACCGCACCTATATAGCACCCACGCTCCAGGAAATGTGGCAGGATCGCACATCTTGGGCATAAGCACCAATATGGCAATATAGCCCCAAAAAAGTGGAACCTCCGCAACTATATGGCACCTGCAGTTATCAAGAACCCTTTCCTATCCAGCACTGGCATGTATACTGAACCACCGCACCTATATAGCATCCACGCTCCAGGAAATGTGGCAGGATCGCACATCTTGGGCACTAGCACCAATATGGCACTATAGCCCAAAAAAAGTGGAACCTCCGCAGCTATATGGCACTTACACTTATATAGAACCCATCCCTATCCAGCACTTGCACGTATATTGAACCACCGCACCTATATAGCACCCACGCTCCAGGAAATGTGGCAGGATCGCACATCTTGGGCACTAGCACCAATATGGCACTATAGCCCAAAAAAAGTGGAACCTCCGCAGCTATATGGCACCTGCACTTATATAGAAACCTTCCCTATCCAGCACTTGCACGTATATTGAACCACCGCACCTATATAGCACCCACGCTCCAGGAAATGTGGCACGGTCGCACATTTTGGGCACAAACACCAGTTTGGCAATATAGCCCCAAAAAAAAGTTGAACCCCGCAACTATATGGCACTTACACTTATATAGAAACCTTCCCTATCTAGCACTTGCACGTATATTGAACCACCGCACCTATATAGCACCCACGCTCCAGGAAATGTGGCAGGATCGCACATTTTGGGCACCAGCACCAGTTTGGCAATTTAGCCCCAAAAAAAGTTGAACCCCGCAACTATATGGCACCTGCACTTATATAGATACCATCCTTATCTAGCACTTGCATGTATATTGAACCACCGCACCTATATAGCACCCACGCTCCAGGAAATGTGGCAGGATCGCACATCTTGGGTACTAGAACCAATATGACACTATAGCCCCAAAAAAAGTTGAACCCCGCAACTATTTGGCACTTACACTTATATAGAACCCATCCCTATCCAGCACTTGCACGTATATTGAACCACCGCAACTATATGGAACCCACGCTCCAGGAAATGTGGCAGGATCGCACATCTTGGGCACTAGCACCAATATGGCACTATAGCCCAAAAAAAGTTGAACCCCGCAACTATATGGCACTTACACTTATATAGAAACCTTCCCTATCCAGCACTTGCACGTATATTGAACCACCGCACCTATATAGCACCCACGCTCCAGGAAATGTGGCACGGTCGCACATTTTGGGCACAAACACCAGTTTGGCAATATAGCCCCAAAAAAAAGTTGAACCCCGCAACTATATGGCACTTACACTTATATAGAAACCTTCCCTATCCAGCACTTGCACGTATATTGAACCACCGCACCTATATAGCACCCACGCTCCAGGAAATGTGGCACGGTCGCACATTTTGGGCACAAGCACCAGTTTGGCAATATAGCCCAAAAAAAAAGTTGAACCCCGCAACTATATGGCACTTACACTTATATAGAACCCTTCCCTATCCAGCACTTGCATGTATATTGAACCACCGCACCTATATAGAACCCTTCCCTATCCAGCTTTTGCACGTATATTGAACCACCGCACCTATATAGCACCCACGCTCCAGGAAATGTGGCAGGATCGCACATCTTGGGCACTAGAACAAATATGACACTATAGCCCCAAAAAAGTGTAACCTCCGCAGCTATATGGCACCTGCACTTATATAGAAACCTTCCCTATCCAGCACTTGCACGTATATTGAACCACCGCACCTATATAGCACCCACGCTCCAGGAAATGTGGCAGGATCGCACATCTTGGGCACTTGAACAAATATGACACTATAGCCCCAAAAAAGTGTAACCTCCGCAGCTATATGGCACCTGCACTTATATAGAAACCTTCCCTATCCAGCACTTGCACGTATATTGAACCACCGCACCTATATAGCACCCACGCTCCAGGAAATGTGGCACGGTCGCACATTTTGGGCACAAGCACCAGTTTGGCAATATAGCCCAAAAAAAAAGTTGAACCCCGCAACTATATGGCACTTACACTTATATAGAACCCTTCCCTATCCAGCACTTGCATGTATATTGAACCACCGCACCTATATAGAACCCTTCCCTATCCAGCACTTGCACGTATATTGAACCACCGCACCTATATAGCACCCACGCTTCAGGAAATGTGTCAGGATCGCACATCTTGGGCACTAGCACCAATATGACACTATAGCCCAAAAAAAGTTGAACCCCGCAACTATATGGCACTTACACTTATATAGAACCCTTCCCTATCCAGCACTTGCACGTATATTGAACCACCGCACCTATGTAGCACCCACGCTCCAGGAAATGTGGCACGGTCGCACATTTTGGGCACAAGCACCAGTTTGGCAATATAGCCCCAAAAAAAAGTTGAACCCCGCAACTATATGGCACTTACACTTATATAGAACCCTTCCCTATCCAGCACTTGCATGTATATTGAACCACCGCAACTATATGGAACCCACGCTCCAGGAAATGTGGCAGGATCGCACATCTTGGGCACTAGAACCAACATGACACTATATCCCCAAAAAAGTGGAACCTCCGCAGCTATATGGCACCTGCACTTATATAGATCCCTTCGCTATCCAGCACTTGCACGTATATTGAACCACCGCACCTATATAGCACCCACTTATATAGAACCCTTCCCTATCCAGCACTTGCATGTATATTGAACCACCGCACCTATATAGAACCCTTCCCTATCCAGCACTTGCACGTATATTGAACCACCGCACCTATATAGCACCCACGCTCCAGGAAATGTGGCAGGATCGCACATCTTGGGCACTAGAACAAATATGACACTATAGCCCCAAAAAAGTGTAACCTCCGCAGCTATATGGCACCTGCACTTATATAGAAACCTTCCCTATCTAGCACTTGCATGTATATTGAACCACCGCACCTATATAACACCCACGCTCCAGGAAATGTGGCAGGATCGCACATCTTGGGCACTAGAACCAACATGACACTATATCCCCAAAAAAGTGGAACCTCCGCAGCTATATGGCACCTGCACTTATATAGAAACCTTCCCTATCCAGCACTTGCACGTATATTGAACCACCGCACCTATATAGCACCCACGCTCCAGGAAATGTGGCACGGTCGCACATTTTGGGCACAAACACCAGTTTGGCAATATAGCCCAAAAAAAAGAGTTGAACCCCGCAACTATATGGCACTTACACTTATATAGAACCCTTCCCTATCCAGCACTTGCATGTATATTGAACCACCGCAACTATATGGAACCCACGCTCCAGGAAATGTGGCAGGATCGCACATCTTGGGCACTAGAACCAACATGACACTATATCCCCAAAAAAGTGGAACCTCCGCAGCTATATGGCACCTGCACTTATATAGAAACCTTCCCTATCTAGCACTTGCATGTATATTGAACCACCGCACCTAAATAACACCCACGCTCCAAGAAATGTGGCAGGATCGCACATCTTGGGCACAAGCACCAATATGACACTATAGCCCAAAAAAAATTGAACCCCGCAACTATATGGCACTTACACTTATATAGAAACCTTCCCTATCCAGCACTTGCACGTATATTGAACCACCGCAACTATATGGAACCCACGCTCCAGGAAATGTGGCAGGATCGCACATCTTGGGCACTAGAACCAACATGACACTATATCCCCAAAAAAGTGGAACCTCCGCAGCTATATGGCACCTGCACTTATATAGAAACCTTCCCTATCTAGCACTTGCATGTATATTGAACCACCGCACCTATATAGAACCCTTCCCTATCCAGCACTTGCACGTATATTGAACCACCGCACCTATATAGCACCCACGCTCCAGGAAATGTGGCAGGATCGCACATCTTGGGCACTAGAACAAATATGACACTATAGCCCCAAAAAAGTGTAACCTCCGCAGCTATATGGCACCTGCACTTATATAGAAACCTTCCCTATCTAGCACTTGCATGTATATTGAACCACCGCACCTATATAACACCCACGCTCCAAGAAATGTGGCAGGATCGCACATCTTGGGCACTAGCACCAATATGACACTATAGCCCAAAAAAAGTTGAACCCCGCAACTATATGGCACTTACACTTATATAGAAACCTTCCCTATCCAGCACTTGCACGTATATTGAACCACCGCACCCATATAACACCCACGCTCCAAAAAATGTGGCAGGATCGCACATCTTGGGCACTAGAACAAATATGACACTATAGCCCCAAAAAAGTGTAACCTCCGCAGCTATATGGCACCTGCACTTATATAGAAACTTTCCCTATCCAGCACTTGCACGTATATTGAACCACCGCACCTATATAGCACCCACGCTCCAGGAAATGTGGCACGGTCGCACATTTTGGGCACAAGCACCAGTTTGGCAATATAGCCCAAAAAAAAAGTTGAACCCCGCAACTATATGGCACTTACACTTATATAGAACCCTTCCCTATCCAGCACTTGCATGTATATTGAACCACCGCACCTATATAGCACCCACGCTTCAGGAAATGTGGCAGGATCGCACATTTTGGGCACTAGCACCAATATGACACTATAGCCCAAAAAAAGTTGAACCCCGCAACTATATGGCACTTACACTTATATAGAACCCTTCCCTATCCAGCACTTGCACGTATATTGAACCACCGCACCTATGTAGCACCCACGCTCCAGGAAATGTGGCACGGTCGCACATTTTGGGCACAAGCACCAGTTTGGCAATATAGCCCCAAAAAATAGTTGAACCCCGCAACTATATGGCACTTACACTTATATAGAACCCTTCCCTATCCAGCACTTGCATGTATATTGAACCACCGCAACTATATGGAACCCACGCTCCAGGAAATGTGGCAGGATCGCACATCTTGGGCACTAGAACCAACATGACACTATATCCCCAAAAAAGTGGAACCTCCGCAGCTATATGGCACCTGCACTTATATAGAAACCTTCCCTATCTAGCACTTGCATGTATATTGAACCACCGCACCTATATAACACCCACGCTCCAAGAAATGTGGCAGGATCGCACATCTTGGGCACTAGCACCAATATGACACTATAGCCCAAAAAAAGTTGAACCCCGCAACTATATGGCACTTACACTTATATAGAAACCTTCCCTATCCAGCACTTGCACGTATATTGAACCACCGCACCTATATAGCACCCACGCTCCAGGAAATGTGGCACGGTCGCACATTTTGGGCACAAGCACCAGTTTGGCAATATAGCCCCAAAAAAAAGTTGAACCCCGCAACTGTATGGCACTTACACTTATATAGAACCCTTCCCTATCCAGCACTTGCATGTATATTGAACCACCGCAACTATATGGAACCCACGCTCCAGGAAATGTGGCAGGATCGCACATCTTGGGCACTAGAACCATCATGACACTATATCCCCAAAAAAGTGGAACCACCGCAGCTATATGGCACCTGCACTTATATAGAAACCTTCCCTATCCAGCACTTGCATGTATATTGAACCACCGCACCTATATAACACCCACGCTCCAAGAAATGTGGCAGGATCGCACATCTTGGGCACTAGCACCAATATGACACTATAGCCCAAAAAATGTTGAACCCCGCAACTATATGGCACTTACACTTATATAGAAACCTTCCCTATCCAGCACTTGCACGTATATTGAACCACCGCACCTATATAGCACCCACGCTCCAGGAAATGTGGCACGGTCGCACATTTTGGGCACAAGCACCAGTTTGGCAATATAGCCCCAAAAAAAAGTTGAACCCCGCAACTGTATGGCACTTACACTTATATAGAACCCTTCCCTATCCAGCACTTGCATGTATATTGAACCACCGCAACTATATGGAACCCACGCTCCAGGAAATGTGGCAGGATCGCACATCTAAGGCACTAGAACCATCATGACACTATATCCCCAAAAAAGTGGAACCTCCGCAGCTATATGGCACCTGCACTTATATAGAAACCTTCCCTATCCAGCACTTGCATGTATATTGAACCACCGCACCTATATAACACCCACGCTCCAAGAAATGTGGCAGGATCGCACATCTTCGGCACTAGCACCAATATGACACTATAGCCCAAAAAAAGTTGAACTTCGCAACTATATGGCACTTACACTTATATAGAAACCTTCCCTATCCAGCACTTGCACGTATATTGAACCACCGCACCTATATAGCACCCACGCTCCAGGAAATGTGGCACGGTCGCACATTTTGGGCACAAACACCAGTTTGGCAATATAGCCCCAAAAAAAAGTTGAACCCCGCAACTATATGGCACTTACACTTATATAGAATCCTTCCCTATCCAGCACTTGCACGTATATTGAACCACCGCACCTATATAGCACCCACGCTCCAGGAAATGTGGCACGGTCGCACATTTTGGGCACAAGCACCAGTTTGGCAATATAGCCCCAAAAAAAAGTTGAACCACGCAACTGTATGGCACTTACACTTATATAGAAACCTTCCCTATCCAGCACTTGCACGTATATTGAACCACCGCACCTATATAGCACCCACGCTCCAGGAAATGTGGCACGGTCGCACATTTTGGGCACAAGCACCAGTTTGGCAATATAGCCCCAAAAAAAAGTTGAACCCCGCAACTATATGGCACTTACACTTATATAGAAACCTTCCCTATCCAGCACTTGCACGTATATTGAACCACCGCACCTATATAACACCCACGCTCCAAGAAATGTGGCAGGATCGCACATCTTGGGCACTAGCACCAATATGACACTATAGCCCCAAAAAAGTTGAACCTCCGCAACTATATGGCACTTACACTTATATAGAACCCTTCCCTATCCAGCACTTGAACGTATATTGAACCACCGCACCTATATAGCACCCACGCTCCAGGAAATGTGGCAGGATCGCACATCTTGGGCACTAGCACCAATATGACACTATAGCCCAAAAAAAGTTGAACCCCGCAACTATATGGCACTTACACTTATATAGAAACCTTCCCTATCCAGCACTTGCACGTATATTGAACCACCGCACCTATATAACACCCACGCTCCAAGAAATGTGGCAGGATCGCACATCTTGGGCACTAGCACCAATATGACACTATAGCCCAAAAAAAGTTGAACCCCGCAACTATATGGCACTTACACTTATATAGAAACCTTCCCTATCCAGCACTTGCACGTATATTGAACCACCGCACCTATATAGCACCCACGCTCCAGGAAATGTGGCACGGTCGCACATTTTGGGCACAAGCACCAGTTTGGCAATAGAGCCCCAAAAAAAAGTTGAACCACGCAACTGTATGGCACTTACACTTATATAGAAACCTTCCCTATCCAGCACTTGCACGTATATTGAACCACCGCACCTATATAGCACCCACGCTCCAGGAAATGTGGCACGGTCGCACATTTTGGGCACAAGCACCAGTTTGGCAATATAGCCCCAAAAAAAAGTTGAACCCCGCAACTATATGGCACTTACACTTATATAGAAACCTTCCCTATCCAGCACTTGCACGTATATTGAACCACCGCACCTATATAACACCCACGCTCCAAGAAATGTGGCAGGATCGCACATCTTGGGCACTAGCACCAATATGACACTATAGCCCCAAAAAAGTTGAACCTCCGCAACTATATGGCACTTACACTTATATAGAACCCTTCCCTATCCAGCACTTGCATGTATATTGAACCACCGCAACTATATGGAACCCACGCTCCAGGAAATGTGGCACGGTCGCACATTTTGGGCACAAGCACCAGTTTGGCAATATAGCCCCAAAAAAAAGTTGAACCCCGCAACTATATGGCACTTACACTTATATAGAAACCTTCCCTATCCAGCACTTGCACGTATATTGAACCACCGCACCTATATAACACCCACGCTCCAAGAAATGTGGCAGGATCGCACATCTTGGGCACTAGCACCAATATGACACTATAGCCCAAAAAAAGTTGAACCCCGCAACTATATGGCACTTACACTTATATAGAAACCTTCCCTATCCAGCACTTGCACGTATATTGAACCACCGCACCTATATAGCACCCACGCTCCAGGAAATGTGGCACGGTCGCACATTTTGGGCACAAGCACCAGTTTGGCAATAGAGCCCAAAAAAAAAGTTGAACCCCGCAACTATATGGCACTTACACTTATATAGAACCCTTCCGTATCCAGCACTTGCATGTATATTGAACCACCGCACCTATATAGAACCCTTCCCTATCCAGCACTTGCACGTATATTGAACCACCGCACCTATATAGCACCCACGCTCCAGGAAATGTGGCAGGATCGCACATCTTGGGCACTAGCACCAATATGACACTATAGCCCAAAAAAAGTTGAACCCCGCAACTATATGGCACTTACACTTATATAGAACCCTTCCCTATCCAGCACTTGCATGTATATTGAACCACCGCACCTATATAGAACCCTTCCCTATCCAGCACTTGCACGTATATTGAACCACCGCACCTATATAGCATCCACGCTCCAGGAAATGTGGCAGGATCGCATATTTTGGGCATAAGCACCAATATGGCAATATAGCCCCAAAAAAGTGGAACCTCCGCAACTATATGGCACCTGCACTTATATAGAACCCTTCCCTATCCAGCACTGGCATGTATACTGAACCACCGCACCTATTAGCATCCACGTTCCAGGAAATGTGGCAGGATCGCACATCTTGGGCATAAGCACCAATATGGCAATATAGCCCCAAAAAAGTGAAACCTCCGCAACTATATGGCACCTGCACTTATATAGAACCCTTCCCTATCCAGCACTAGCATGTATACTGAACCACCGCACCTATATAGCATCCACGCTCCAGGAAATGTGGCAGGATCGCACATCTTTGGCACTAGCACCAATATGGCACTCTAGCCCATAAAAAAGTGGAACCTCCGCAACTATATGGCACCTGCACTTATATAGAACCCTTCCCTATCCAGCACTGGCATGTATACTGAACCACCGCACCTATATAGCATCCACGCTCCAGGAAATGTGGCAGGATCGCATATTTTGGGCATAAGCACCAATATGGCTGTACGAGCTAAGTCCCTCCAACAGTTTTCCAATGGAATCCGTCTACACAATTCAGACCTTCCTTAATCCGCTCGATGTAGTTCCTTGCTCGTTCGTTTATTTCGTATATATCTCTTAAATCTAGTGATCATAATTCAGATCGTTTTGGCTCGATACTATTGATACTATCGATTGCGCTTCTTTATACGTACATAATGTAACGCGCCAACTTCAAATTAATTCACAATTTTTGTACTATTTACATATTAATTCAAATCTTAACAATTTAACCATTATTAAGTAATTTAATCCTATATTCTATTAAGGGGCGTCAACATTCTCCCCACCTTGGAAGCTCCTTCCAACATTAAGTTCATCGGCATCTGTAGGCAGCGGGCAGAGCTTATGTACGTTGCGCTTAAATAATCCAGTCTTGGTCCTGAGTGTTACAACCCGAACTGCACCATCAGCTCCTGGGTGTAACTCTGCAACTCTTCCCAGCAGCCATTGTCCGGGCGGAGCGTTGTCTTCCGCAATAAGGACCAGTGTACCAAGTTGAATGTTGTTGGCTACAGTGCTCCACTTTGTCCGCTTCTGCAGCAACGTCAAATATTCCGCCGACCAGCGGTGCCAGAACATGTGGTGTACCATTAGAATGCGTTTCCAATGGTTGCTCATGGACAGTTTCAACAGTGCGTCGTCTACTGGTTCTACTAACGCGTTCAGGGGTCGGCCAACCAAGAAATGACCGGGAGTTAGCGCCTCGGAGTCATTCGGGTCCGATGACAAGGGATGCAGAGGTCTAGAATTCATCACCGCTTCTACTTGTGTGATGGCAGTCGCAAGATCTTCGTAGTTGAGTGCTGTGCTGTTGGTGCATTTCACCAGCAGCTGTTTGGCCACCTTCACGGCGCTCTCCCATAATCCTCCAAAGTGAGGGGAGCGTGGGGGAATGAAGTGAAACCTGACTCCTCGCTGGCTGCATTCGTCGTCAATGAGCTTTTGACTTGGCGAGTCGAAAGCTCTGTTGAGCTCTCGTGACGCACCTACAAAATTGGTGGCGTTGTCGCAATATAGGTCAGAGCTCAATCCACGTCTTGCAAAGAACCGTTTTAACGCCGCGATGAACGCATTTGAGCTTAAGTCCGACACGATCTCTACATGGCAGGCCTTTGTTGCAAAGCATACAAATATGCACAGATACACCTTTACTGGGCGTTTTCCTCGCATGTGAAAGTGCATCCATATTGGTCCAGCAAAGTCCAGTCCAGCGCGCTCGAAGGGGTAGATATTGCCTCGCACTCGGTTAGCTGGCAGCGCTCCCATCAGCTGTGTTGCAGCGAGCGGCCGACGACGAAAGCATGGTATGCAGCCACGGATCACCCTGCGGGCAAGTTTCCTGCAATTGATTACCCAATATCTCTGTCGCAAAAAGGCACATAGCGATTGTGCCCCGGCATGTAAATTCTTTCGATGTGTGAGTTCAACAAGCGCCTCTACCACTTTATGGTTACTCGGCATTAAGATGGGATGCCTTGTGTCAAATGGCAATTCGGCATTGGACAACCTTCCGCCGACTCGAATAATAGCTATTCCGTCTTCCTCTTGTAAAAACGGGCTTAAACTCTGAATTCTCGCTGATTTGATCACCATTCCCTCTTTAAGCTTAATGAATTCCTCATGCAAGCTCAACTGCTGCACATTATACACAATATAGCGCAATCCGCCCTCCATTTCAGCTGCAGTAAGGTTGCCTGTTTCATTTGAGTTTGATCTCAACGATATTCTACGCCAGCGAAAAATATAGCTAAAAACTCGCTGCAATTTGAGGAAATCATTTGCAAATTTGCATCTCCCCACGACATCTAACTTCTCATTACTTTCTACCTTTCCAACTGTCAGCGAGAACTTACATTTCCTCTCCTCTGGAACTGTTTGTATTTCCTCACTCCCATTAAATTTGGTCCAGTCATCTGCTGCGTCCATTAAAAATTCTGGACCGTTCCACCACATCCTTGACTTGTTCAATTCGGTTACCAATAATCCCCTGGATACAATATCGGCAGGGTTTGATTTGGTGTCGACCTTGAACCAATCCTGTACATGTGTGAGCTCTTGTATTTGAGCCACCCTATTGGCAAAGAAGGTGGTCCATCGACTAGCATGTGACGACAGCCAATTTAACACAATTGTGGAGTCCGTGAAATAGTTAACCTTCTCTACTGGTATGTGAAGACAGGCGCATACCTTTGCCATTAGCTTGGCCACTAACAATGCCCCTTGTAACTCCAAGCGCGGCAATGATGTTACCCTAACTGGGGCTACTTTGGACTTGGCCGTTACCAGTCGCACCGAAATTCCTCCCCCTTCATCCCTAACACGAGCATAAATTACGCCGCCGTAAGCTCTGTTGGATGCATCAGAGAAACCAAACAGTTGCAAAGTGCATGGGTCGGCCGTAATTGGAATTGAGGATCGCGGAATTGAAATTTTGTCAATTAGTTTCAGTTCTTCTCTATATCGAAGCCATTGAGTTGCGTAGCTTGCGGGTAACTCCTCGTCCCAATCCTGCTTTAGAAGCCAAAGTTCCTGAACAAAGATCTTGCCCAAGATCAGCAAGGGACTCAAGAACCCTAACGGATCAAACACCTGAGCCAATTCGGACAGCACTGATCGCTTCGTGGCGATTGCGGAGACCTTTATGTTAAAGCAAAATTGGAATTTGTCCTCTAGACTTGACCAATATATCCCCAAAGTTTTAGCTGCGTCCTCTGTTTTTAGCATCAGGGGCTCTACGCTGGTGTTGTTGTCCATTCCTTGATAATTGCTGCGCCATTTGTGCAGCTCGAACTTTCCTAGCCCTAATAATTCGGTCACTTGTTCTTTCAACTTTGTCAGTTCCTCTTTTGATTCGGCTCCACACAGCATATCATCCATATAGAAACTTCGCTTTACTGCCTCTCTAGCTAACGGAAATTTTTCCGCGTACCTGTCGACCAAGTAATAGAGGCAACGTACTGCCAGGAACGGCGCCGAATTTGTTCCATAAGTGACCGTGTTTAGGCGTAGCACCTGGATAGGATCCGAAACGTTGCATCGCCATAGAATGCATTGATAGTTTCTATGTGGTTCCGCAACCAATATTTGACGGTACATTTTCTTTATGTCGGCCGTAAGGGCGTATCTATAGAAACGGAACCTGGTCAAAGTCTCGAACAGATCAGGCTGCAACGTTGGACCAACCAAGGTTGCGTCGTTCAGTGACCTGCCGTTGCTAGATCTACATGAGGCATCAAATACGACTCGTAACTTGGTCGTCAAACTCTCTGGGCGAATAACCGGATGATGTGGCATGAAGTATTCGACCTTTTCTTGTCCGGCGGGCTCTATTGCCGTTAAATGCCCTAACTGGCGATATTCTTCAATAAATTGAACATATTGTTCCTTCAGCGCTTGGCTACGATTTAACCTCTTCTCTAAATTCAAGAACCTGGTAAGTGCGATTTGATAAGTTTCGCCTAACTCAACTTTAGGATTCTTAAAGGGCAGAGCTACCACTAAATGTCCTGAGGCCTCTTGCTTAACATGCGTCACAAAACAATCTTCGCACTGTTTTTCTTCCTCAGTGAACTTATCTACTGTTTCAGGGACTTCTTCACACTTCCAAAACCTTTGTACGAGCTCTTGCAGCTGATCATTTTTCGACCCCTTTCGTTCAATGTCAGTTGCTAACAGTGCAACTTCAGAAGATTTCGTGAATTCACCTACGACGACCCAGCCTAACAGAGACTTTTGAAGCCTTGGAAGGTGTGCTCCTAGTTTAATTTGCCCTGCTACAATTAGCTTGAAAAACAATGTGACTCCAACTAGCATGTCAATATCTTCCCCGGACTGAAATGTAGGGTCGGCCAGCGTAACTCCCTTGGGTGGAACCCACTCCGAACAAATTCCTGAGCTTGTTGGGTTATACTGAGTTATTTCCTTCAGCACACAGAAGTCCTCGGTAGCCATATATCTGGTGACTCTAGATTTAAAAGTCGCTTGCACCTCTCCCATAACTTGAGATGTTGCATTTCCAATACCACTGAGTTGTATGACTGAGTCGCGCATTTCTAGGCCCAGGGCCGAGACTATCCTAGCCGTCAGAAAATTTAATTGACTACCGGAATCTAACACGCACCTGCAATTGCGATATCCTCCGTCTATAGCTTTGATTTGAACTACAGCGGTCGCAAGAAAGTTGGTGGATGATCTAGACAATAGGGAGCTATGCAGTGACTTTGGCTCTTGCAACTCCTGCCTTTTGAGCCCCGGCTCCTTGGCAACAATAGGTATCTCTCGATGCAGAAGTTCATGATGCGGCTTGCTGCAAATCCTACAACGCGGACCATTACAGTTTCTAGTTGTATGTCGCTTGCTAAAACAAATCAGGCACAGCGAATGCTTCTTCGCCTCATGGTAACGTTGTACTGGTGATAGTTCGTTAAACCTTTGACACCCTTTCAATCCATGGGTCCCAGGACAAACGTAGCAGCCATTGCTGCCTATTGTTGCAGCTAAGGTCGCATTTTTCATCTCACCTTTACCACTGGGTCGGGCTCCATTGCCTCGCCGAACTTCCCTATTTGCCATATTGACTCCTCTGTTTATCAGAAACTGCGATAACAATGACCACGACGGTAACTTTTGGCAATCCCACTCAACTTCCCACCTATCCATTGTATCTTCATCAAGCTTTGTGCGAATCAGATGGAAAATTACTGCATCCAGAATCTCCTTATCGTCGCTTAACGAGTTGAGTGCTACTAATTGGGCATTTACATTGTCTACCAGCCCTCTCAGTCCCTCTGAGTCGGGTCTCTTTAGCCGCCTTAAGTTGAATAGCTCCTGTACATGTGATTGCAGAATAATTGCCTTATTTTCATAGCGATCTTTCAATAATCGTAGTGCCTTGCGATAATTAGGCCCTGTTAATTCCAAACCCTCAATCGCACTTAACGGTCCAGCTCCTAACGCTGATCTCAAATGAATAAATTTAGACAACTCATCCAATTCAGAGTCTGATTCTATTAGAGTAGCAAAGGTGTTGTACCAGCTGGTCCATTCCGTAAACTTCCCAGCGAACTCAGGCAGCTTTAGCTTGGGAAGTCTCGATGAACGAGACACCTGTGTGCTATTTAGAAGATCACCTACATTGGACTGGCTTCCAGCTCCGCAGCCGTCATGGAGTCGCTATTTTTTTCGATATAGACCTTGTTACGGACAAAGGAATTCATTAACGCCGTTCGAGAAGTGAGCACCTCCGCATCTTTACCCTTTCTAGGTGCCATTTGCACTGACTATTTACACCGGTTTTACCCGTGACAATTTAACAATAAAAAAAAATACTCAGTATTGGCATGAGTAAGTAACCCGGTACCAAGTTTAGCCACTCTATTCAATAATCGGCTAACTTTAAATTCTCACTACACTGCCCAATTCAATAATTGATCAACAATTAACCACTGTGCGCCACTGTACCAAAATGTGTACTTGCGCCCCAACGAACCGGCAGGCAAAGAAGAAACGACTACAAAGTTAAATCAATGTCAAATAGCAATTACTGTTCTTTAAGTGCCGGCTTGTAACTGCATATATATGCAAGTATGTATGTGCCTTGCTTCAACGTACAGCAGTGCACGCAATAGGCTGTATGTGTGTATGCAGATACATATGCGCTCAAGCTAACTGTAATTGTAATCTGCTTTCTACACGAGACCCCGCTTACAGAACAATTAAAGCGCAGAAGTCTCAAAGCCGCGACCACTTGACACTAACACAATTGTATTGTTTTAAGATTATTCACACACATCGAATTGGAACTAAACATGCCTGCAAGAAATATTAGATGCTCAAAGCAGTTCACACTCACAATTCGATACCGAAGCCGCTGTCGCACTCGCCGTCAGCCAGACTCAGGGTGAAAAATTTATTGAGTTCCAGTCGTGAACTCCATCCGGTAATTGAACCTTCTCCAAAGGTCCCTGCTCGGGCGCCAAATGTACGAGCTAAGTCCCTCCAACAGTTTTCCAATGGAATCCGTCTACACAATTCAGACCTTCCTTAATCCGCTCGATGTAGTTCCTTGCTCGTTCGTTTATTTCGTATATATCTCTTAAATCTAGTGATCATAATTCAGATCGTTTTGGCTCGATACTATTGATACTATCGATTGCGCTTCTTTATACGTACATAATGTAACGCGCCAACTTCAAATTAATTCACAATTTTTGTACTATTTACATATTAATTCAAATCTTCAAATTGTTAACCATTATTAAGTAATTTAATCCTATATTCTATTAAGGGGCGTCAACAATGGCAATATAGACCCAAAAAAGTGGAACCTCCGCAACTATATGGCACCTGCACTTATATAGAACCCTTCCCTATCCAGCACTGGCATTTTTACTGAACCACCGCACCTATATAGCATCCACGCTCCAGGAAATGTGACAGAATTGCATATTTTGGGCATAAGCACCAATATGGCAATATAGCCCCAAAAGAGTGGAACCTCCGCAACTATATGGCACCTGCACTTATATAGAACCCTTCCCTATCCAGCACTGGCATGTATACTGAATCACCGCACCTATATAGCATCCACGCTCCAGGAAATGTGGCAGGATCGCATATTTTGGGCATAAGCACCAATATGGCAATATAGCCCCAAAAGGGTGGAACCTCCATAACTATATGGCACCTGCACTTATAAAGAACCCTTCCCAATCCAGCACTGGCATGTATACTGAACCACCGCACCTATATAGCATCCACGCTCCAGGAAATGTGGCAGGATCGCACATCTTTGGCACTAGCACCAATATGGCACTCTACCCCATAAAAAAGTGGAACCTCCGCAACTATATGGCACCTGCACTTATATAGAACCCTTCCCTATCCAGCACTGGCATGTATACTGAACCACCGCACCTATATAGCCCCCACGCTCCAGGAAATGTGACAAGATCGCACATCTTTGGCACTAGCACCAATATGGCACTCTATCCCATAAAAAAGTGGAACCTCCGCAACTATATGGCACCTGCACTTATATAGAACCCTTCCCTATCCAGCACTGGCATGTTTACTGAACCACCGCACCTATATAGCATCCACGCTCCAGGAAATGTGGCAGGATCGCATATTTTGGGCATAAGCACCAATATGGCAATATAGACCCAAAAAAGTGGAACCTCCGCAACTATATGGCACCTGCACTTATATAGAACCCTTCCCTATCCAGCACTGGCATGTATACTGAATCACCGCACCTATATAGCATCCACGCTCCAGGAAATGTGGCAGGATCGCACATCTTTGGCACTAGCACCAATATGGCACTCTACCCCATAAAAAAGTGGAACCTCCGCAACTATATGGCACCTGCACTTATATAGAACCCTTCCCTATCCAGCACTGGCATTTATACTGAACCACCGCACCTATATAGCCCCCACGCTCCAGGAAATGTGACAGGATCGCACATCTTTGGCACTAGCACCAATATGGCACTCTAGCCCATAAAAAAGTGGAACCTCCGCAACTATATGGCACCTGCACTTATATAGAACCCTTCCCTATCCAGTACTGGCATGTATACTGAACCACCGCACCTATATAGCATCCACGCTCCAGGAAATGTGGCAGGATCGCATATTTTGGGCATAAGCACCAATATGGCAATATAGACCCAAAAAAGTGGAACCTCCGCAACTATATGGCACCTGCACTTATATAGAACCCTTCCCTATCCAGCACTGGCATGTTTACTGAACCACCGCACCTATATAGCATCCACGCTCCAGGAAATGTGACAGAATTGCATATTTTGGGCATAAGAACCAATATGGCAATATAGCCCCAAAAGAGTGGAACCTCCGCAACTATATGGCACCTGCACTTATATAGAACCCTTCCCTATCCAGCACTGGCATGTATACTGAATCACCGCACCTATATAGCATCCACGCTCCAGGAAATGTGGCAGGATCGCATATTTTGGGCATAAGCACCAATATGGCAATATAGCCCCAAAAAAGTGGAACCTCCATAACTACATGGCACCTGCACTTATAAAGAACCCTTCCCTATCCAGCACTGGCATGTATACTGAACCACCGCACCTATATAGCATCCACGCTCCAGGAAATGTGGCAGGATCGCATATTTTGGGCATAAGCACCAATATGGCAATATAGCCCCAAAAAAGTGGAACCTCCGCAACTATATGGCACCTGCACTTATATAGAACCCTTCCCCATCCAGCACTGGCATGTATACTGAACCACCGCACCTATATAGCATCCACGCTCCAGGAAATGTGACAGGATTGCATATTTTGGGCATAAGCACCAATATGGCAATATAGCCCCAAAAGAGTGGAACCTCCGCAACTATATGGCACCTGCACTTATATAGAACCCTTCCCTATCCAGCACTGGCATGTTTACTGAACCACCGCACCTATATAGCATCCACGCTCCAGGAAATGTGACAGAATTGCATATTTTGGGCATAAGCACCAATATGGCAATATAGCCCCAAAAGAGTGGAACCTCCGCAACTATATGGCACCTGCACTTATATAGAACCCTTCCCTATCCAGCACTGGCATGTATACTGAATCACCGCACCTATATAGCATCCACGCTCCAGGAAATGTGGCAGGATCGCATATTTTGGGCATAAGTACCAATATGGCAATATAGCCCCAAAAAAGTGGAACCTCCGCAACTATATGGCACCTGCACTTATAAAGAACCCTTCCCTATCCAGCACTGGCATGTATACTGAACCACCGCACCTATATAGCATCCACGCTCCAGGAAATGTGGCAGGATCGCATATTTTGGGCATAAGCACCAATATGGCAATATAGCCCCAAAAAAGTGGAACGTCCGCAACTATATGGCACCTGCACTTATATAGAACCCTTCCCTATCCAGCACTGGCATGTTTACTGAACCACCGCACCTATATAGCATCCACGCTCCAGGAAATGTGACAGAATTGCATATTTTGGGCATAAGCACCAATATGGCAATATAGCCCCAAAAGAGTGGAACCTCCGCAACTATATGGCACCTGCACTTATATAGAATCCTTCCCTATCCAGCACTGGCATGTATACTGAATCACCGCACCTTTATAGCATCCACGCTCCAGGAAATGTGGCAGGATCGCATATTTTGGGCATAAGTACCAATATGGCAATATAGCCCCAAAAAAGTGGAACCTCCGCAACTATATGGCACCTGCACTTATAAAGAACCCTTCCCTATCCAGCACTGGCATGTATATTGAACCACCGCACCTATATAACATCCACGCTCCAAGAAATGTGGCAGGATCGCACATCTTGGGCACTAGAACCAATATGACACTATAGCCCCAAAAAAGTGTAACCTCCGCAGCTATATGGCAGCTGCACTTATATAGAAACCTTCCCTATCCAGCACTTGCACGTATATTGAACCACCGCACCTATATAGCACCCACGCTCCAGGAAATGTGGCACGGTCGCACATTTTGGGCACAAGCACCAGTTTGGCAATATAGCCCAAAAAAAAAGTTGAACCCCGCAACTATATGGCACTTACACTTATATAGAACCCTTCCGTATCCAGCACTTGCATGTATATTGAACCACCGCACCTATATAGAACCCTTCCCTATCCAGCACTTGCACGTATATTGAACCACCGCACCTATATAGCACCCACGCTCCAGGAAATGTGGCAGGATCGCACATCTTGGGCACTAGCACCAATATGGCAATATAGCCCCAAAAAAGTGGAACCTCCGCAACTATATGGCACCTGCACTTATATAGAACCCTTCCCTATCCAGCACTGGCATGTATACTGAATCACCGCACCTATATAGCATCCACGCTCCAGGAAATGTGGCAGGATCGCATATTTTGGGCATAAGTACCAATATGGCAATATAGCCCCAAAAAAGTGGAACCTCCGCAACTATATGGCACCTGCACTTATAAAGAACCCTTCCCTATCCAGCACTGGCATGTATACTGAACCACCGCACCTATATAGCATCCACGCTCCAGGAAATGTGGCAGGATCGCATATTTTGGGCATAAGCACCAATATGGCAATATAGCCCCAAAAAAGTGGAACGTCCGCAACTATATGGCACCTGCACTTATAAAGAACCCTTCCCTATCCAGCACTGGCATGTATATTGAACCACCGCACCTATATAACATCCACGCTCCAAGAAATGTGGCAGGATCGCACATCTTGGGCACTAGAACCAATATGACACTATAGCCCCAAAAAAGTGTAACCTCCGCAGCTATATGGCACCTGCACTTATATAGAAACCTTCCCTATCCAGCACTTGCACGTATATTGAACCACCGCACCTATATAGCACCCACGCTCCAGGAAATGTGGCACGGTCGCACATTTTGGGCACAAGCACCAGTTTGGCAATATAGCCCAAAAAAAAAGTTGAACCCCGCAACTATATGGCACTTACACTTATATAGAACCCTTCCGTATCCAGCACTTGCATGTATATTGAACCACCGCACCTATATAGAACCCTTCCCTATCCAGCACTTGCACGTATATTGAACCACCGCACCTATATAGCACCCACGCTCCAGGAAATATGGCAGGATCGCACATCTTGGGCACTAGCACCAATATGGCAATATAGCCCCAAAAAAGTGGAACCTCCGCAACTATATGGCACCTGCACTTATATAGAACCCTTCCCTATCCAGCACTGGCATGTATACTGAACCACCGCACCTATATAGCATCCACGCTCCAGGAAATGTGGCAGGATCGCATATTTTGGGCATAAGCACCAATATGGCAATATAGCCCCAAAAAAGTGGAACCTCCGCAACTATATGGCACCTGCACTTATATAGAACCCTTCCCTATCCAGCACTGGCATGTATACTGAACCACCCCACCTATTAGCATCCACGTTCCAGGAAATGTGGCAGGATCGCACATCTTGGGCATAAGCACCAATATGGCAATATAGCCCCAAAAAAGTGAAACCTCCGCAACTATATGGCACCTGCACTTATATAGAACTCTTCCCTATCCAGCACTGGCATGTATACTGAACCACCGCACCTATATAGCATCCACGCTCCAGGAAATGTGGCAGGATCGCATATTTTGGGCATAAGCACCAATATGGCAATATAGCCCCAAAAAAGTGGAACGTCCGCAACTATATGGCACCTGCACTTATATAGAACCCTTCCCTATCCAGCACTGGCATGTTTACTGAACCACCGCACCTATATAGCATCCACGCTCCAGGAAATGTGACAGAATTGCATATTTTGGGCATAAGCACCAATATGGCAATATAGCCCCAAAAGAGTGGAACCTCCGCAACTATATGGCACCTGCACTTATATAGAACCCTTCCCTATCCAGCACTGGCATGTATACTGAATCACCGCACCTATATAGCATCCACGCTCCAGGAAATGTGGCAGGATCGCATATTTTGGGCATAAGTACCAATATGGCAATATAGCCCCAAAAAAGTGGAACCTCCGCAACTATATGGCACCTGCACTTATAAAGAACCCTTCCCTATCCAGCACTGGCATGTATATTGAACCACCGCACCTATATAACATCCACGCTCCAAGAAATGTGGCAGGATCGCACATCTTGGGCACTAGAACCAATATGACACTATAGCCCCAAAAAAGTGTAACCTCCGCAGCTATATGGCACCTGCACTTATATAGAAACCTTCCCTATCCAGCACTTGCACGTATATTGAACCACCGCACCTATATAGCACCCACGCTCCAGGAAATGTGGCACGGTCGCACATTTTGGGCACAAGCACCAGTTTGGCAATATAGCCCAAAAAAAAAGTTGAACCCCGCAACTATATGGCACTTACACTTATATAGAACCCTTCCGTATCCAGCACTTGCATGTATATTGAACCACCGCACCTATATAGAACCCTTCCCTATCCAGCACTTGCACGTATATTGAACCACCGCACCTATATAGCACCCACGCTCCAGGAAATGTGGCAGGATCGCACATCTTGGGCACTAGCACCAATATGACACTATAGCCCAAAAAAAGTTGAACCCCGCAACTATATGGCACTTACACTTATATAGAACCCTTCCCTATCCAGCACTTGCATGTATATTGAACCACCGCACCTATATAGAACCCTTCCCTATCCAGCACTTGCACGTATATTGAACCACCGCACCTATATAGCATCCACGCTCCAGGAAATGTGGCAGGATCGCATATTTTGGGCATAAGCACCAATATGGCAATATAGCCCCAAAAAAGTGGAACCTCCGCAACTATATGGCACCTGCACTTATATAGAACCCTTCCCTATCCAGCACTGGCATGTATACTGAACCACCGCACCTATATAGCATCCACGCTCCAGGAAATGTGGCAGGATCGCATATTTTGGGCATAAGCACCAATATGGCAATATAGCCCCAAAAAAGTGGAACCTCCGCAACTATATGGCACCTGCACTTATATAGAACCCTTCCCTATCCAGCACTGGCATGTATACTGAACCACCGCACCTATTAGCATCCACGTTCCAGGAAATGTGGCAGGATCGCACATCTTGGGCATAAGCACCAATATGGCAATATAGCCCCAAAAAAGTGAAACCTCCGCAACTATATGGCACCTGCACTTATATAGAACCCTTCCCTATCCAGCACTGGCATGTATACTGAACCACCGCACCTGTAACATTTCCACGATATATTTCTATACGTGAGTAGGGGATGGATTGGAGGGGATGTCGAGGTCACGGCCGGTGGGGATTCTTTGGTTCCGTGCTCATTCGGTAACTTGGGGGGGTTCGTTTGACCGCGTCTCGACTCCTACTACATAAACTTTAAAATGTTAGAATCCCGTGACTCTACAGGGAGCGAACTCCGAAAACAACACTATGCCTATTCCGAGCATAACGGACATTACACGGCACAATCATAGGGCGTACCCGAAAGTACCAGGGGCTTTCGTCGGCGTGTTCCAAAATCTCGCGGGCGTGAGGTCTTGCGATGGAAGTCGACCCACACGATTCTATACCCACCCTTCCATGATTTCCAGGGGTGCGAAGGTTCTGGAAATCCCTAATATTCTTACCCTACCCCATTAGGTCACCCTGTCCCTAGGAAAATTATAAGTCTACTCCATGTTCATTGCTAATACAATTCAATATATTCCGTGGTACTTCATCATCGACATGTTGCTTCAATCAAAACTAACAAACCAAATTTCACTTCTTAACATAACGCTAGTCTTGCACTACAATCAGCAGGCAACTCAAGAAAAAATTTAATGGAATGGAAAAAAAATAGGAGGCTTAATCCCTAAAAAAAATTTGTATAGCTATAGGGATATATAAATGGTGGAGTATAATTAGATAAGATAGGAATATAATATAAGATATTAAAATAAGTAAATTAGGTATGTATAAAGGAAAAAAAATTAAAATAAAAAAAAATATTCAAAAGCAGCAGGGGTCATACCAGCGATCAGCAATGGTGAGCCAAAACGAAATTTAATTTAACATTATAAATTTATTTAATTTTTTTTTCTGGGTTGAGGAGATTTTTTTTCTATGTTGGTTAGTGTATTGCTTGGCTACGTTTCCATGCATTAAAATAATGCAGGGAATGCGAGCAATGCAAGCTTAGCAGCATTGGCACCGAAGAGACCGAAAAGCTTCGAGCGTGGGGAACGCAAGCGTTGCGCTCTCTTATCAGCAGCGGCTGGCCGCTGCGCATGCGTTTTAGATTGGAACGAAGACAGGCGCAAAGGAGAAAATTAAAATTGGGTCACTTACGGCTTGCATACAGTGGTCCCTCGCTGAAAGGCGCCTTTCGTTGTGGAGCTGTGGAGACCCGGTTAGTGTGTACCCAAATCGGAGGGGGATTGGGAAATAGGGGGGGGGGGGGGTATGAAAAGGTTTTTTTTTTTGTCTGTTATTTTATGATTACATCGTTCAGTCTCCAACCCGCAAAAATAAATTCCGTTTTGGGAACTGGCACATTCACGCCTAGCGAGGTAGGACTGTACCTCAGAGTTAAAGAATATAAGTGCTTAAAGAACAAGAAAAATTACAATTAAAACTACACTATGCTACAAAATCTCGGTCCGGATCCGTGGCGGCGTCTTCTAGGCCGTCGCAGACAGCGAGTTAGCGGCGCATAGGGAGGGGGGGGTAATCACGATGCCCTCGATGCCCTCTATGCGCGTACGTTAGATATGGCGCAAGGGTCAGGGCCGGTGGAGGTTATGTCGCCGGGCAGGTGGATGCTTCAACGACTCCAAAAGGGGGAAAAAAATCGCGGCCCCACACCAAGGTCGACTCCGAAGAGTACTCCCGTCAAGGGTGGGAGTTTGGTGTGGGTGGGGGCAGAACTTTGGGAGAGCCGGGTGGCTACCGCTCGGGGCCAGGGCCCTATGGGCGAAACAGAACCAAAACCACGAGGCTCAGAAAAAAATCTAAATTTTCCCTACAGGGCACTTTTACATACCGGTTTTTTCCGGGCTTTTCCACGGAGACACGAGTGTTGGGTTCTCCTGGCCGAGTTGTGGGACGCACGGGTTTGCACCAAGAACAACACTTGCTGGCGAGGCGAGGCAAATATGCACTTTTCGCCAGGGTATTTTCTTGCCAGTTTTCTCGGCGCACGGTTATTAATTGTCGCCCGATTTTTGCGGCGCGCCCACCGGGTGGGACTTTCCCGTTCCGTTTTATTTATTTTCGGATTGTCTTTGTGGCACTTATTTGGGTTGTACTTTCTTACTTTTCTTTTATTTTGGGATTACACGTGGTCGATTGAGTTATATATTTTTTTACCGAAGCGGAGATAGCCACCGGCTGCACAGATTCAAATTTTCAAAAGAGAACGTTCTGGGGCTTTTGCACTGCTTAAATACGAGCTTACCGATCTTAAAGCTCGGCTTCGAAAGCTCCGTTGCGATGCGCTGCACAGCACTTACGGCAGCTCAGCTCAGCTGTTCCCTACCTCGAGCTTGCTTGCACCCACCCCAACTATACTATGCCCTGCAGCGCTAATTGGCCCAAGGTTATTGCATGCGATATCCGAGCACCATAGCGATAACCTATTTTGAATCGGTATTGTCCAACCGCAACCGTTACACCACCCGATAATATGCCACCGTTAGACGGAATATTAGCGGGAATCAGGATCGAATGTCTTTCGCATGAAAGGTTCCTATTTCTCGGCCCTGCAGATTTTCCAGGAGGTAGAAACAATTACCCAGTTTTTTCCGCACGCGACATTTCAGAAATTTAGGAGCCAATTTGGCATTAAAATTTTGCGTGAATTTGCTCAAGGAAAAATTTCGGTGAAATACTTCCTGACCTTCTCGGAACGACACAGGCTTGGCTCGTAAATTGTATTGAGCCACGTTGCGCTCATACGCTTTCTTAATATTGCCCTGTATATCTTTTCGAATTAGAGCTAAATTGTCTGACCTAGCTACCGGGACAATGGGTTCTTCCAGCAAGTCTAAATCCTTCAGAAGCTTATAGTCCGTCCCATGAGTGAGCATATCTAAGCCAAACAGGGCTCGATATGGTGAACAACCTAAGGACTGATGTAGTGACGATCGCAGCGAACAAGATATACTTGAGAGATGCTGATCCCAGTATGTCTGATCCTGCTGAAGATATGCTCGCACGGCAGCTAACAATGAACGATTTACTCGTTCCGCCGCATTACTTTGGGGAGAGTATAGTGCCGTGTACATATGTTTAATTCCCAGCTGTGTCAAGAATGCGTTGAATTCTGTAGCTTTGAATTGTTTTCCATTGTCGCTAACAATAGTTTCAGGCACCCCATATGCATGAAAGATATGCTTTAGCAGAAATTCTTGGATTACTACGGAAGTAAATTTCTTCAGGGGGTGTAGCCAATGGTATTTGCTGAAGTGATCTAAAACAATTAGCAACCCAACATGTCCATTTTTGCTGCGTGGATAAGGTCCAAGCAGATCTATGTATAATCGTTGAAAGGGTCGACAAGTTGGTATGTGGTTTCCCATGGGTGGCCGCAGAGTATAATTAGGAGCTTTGCATGCTTTGCACACCTCACAACTACGAATATACTCTCGAACATCTTTAGCTAAGCCGGGCCAAAACAGACTTCTTCGAACTTTTTCTATGGTCTTTTGCATGCCGGCGTGCGCGGAAGTAGGATTGTCATGAGCTTGTTTAAGAACGTCGGTCTTCAATCGCTCGGGAACCCATAACTTCCAATTTCGACTGTCTTGCCCTGCCTTTCCATCTGCGTGTTCGGTTCGAATGTACAGAAATTGGTCGTTAATCTTCAGATCGGGCAGTTGAGAGGAATTTTTCTGATACTGTTCTTTTAACTGTTGGTAGCTCTCATCCTGAAAAGCATCGGATTCGAGATCTATCACAGGACTCATCACTACTGCGGATACTTCAGGTTCATGTAATCGGGAAAGAGCATCGGGGACAATGTGATCTTTTCCTTTTCGGTGCGATATCGAGAATTTAAATTGCTGCAATCTAAAAATCCATCGAGCTAACCTCCCCGACACGTTTTGCTGGCGCATTAGCCACAACAAACTGGAATGATCAGTAACCACTTCGAATTCCTGCAGTTCCAGATAGCAACGGAACTTTTCGATGGCCAGAATTACGGCCAAGCACTCGCGCTCCGTAACGCTATAGTTACGTTGCGCACGACTTATTTTTTTTGACATAAACGCAATTGGCTTTTCCTGCAGATCCACCAATTGCACGAGCACGGCTCCTATACCAAAATCACTTGCATCACAGTGGAGGAAAAATTTCTGTTCGAAGTCTGGGTTTTCGAGCACTGGAGCAGAAGTCAACACGGTTTTTAAAGAGTCCATTGCGACTTGTGCTTCCGGGGTCCAAATAAATTTCTTTTTGTTAGAAAGAAGCTCGGTGATAGGACAGGATAGCTCAGAGAAATTCTGGATGAATCTACGGTACCAGCCGCAGACCCCAAGAAAGCCGCGAACCTGTTTTAGATTCCTTGGCGGTGGCCAGTTCACTATGCAAGCTACTTTGGAGGGATCAGTGCAAATACCTCCGTTACTGATGACGTATCCAAGATAATTTACGCTGGTGACACAGAACTGACTCTTCTTAATATTCAGAGTCAGGTTGGCTTTTCTGAACTGTTCAGCGAGTCGTACCAGCACGGCTAGATGGGAAGAGAAATCTGCTGATACGATGCAGAGATCGTCCAAGTATCCAAAGACGCAGTAACGCAAATCCGGGGGAATGATCTCATCCATCAAACGACACATAGTGGATGGAGCGTTACACAGGCCAAAAGGCATAACCTTAAACTGATATAAAGGCCTTCCCGGGACCGTAAAAGCCGTTAGTGCCTTGGAATCCTCAGAGAGTTCGATCTGCCAATATGCATCTTTTAGGTCCAGCTTGGTTATGATATTTGCCTTGGGCAACCGGGCAAAAATACCATCGATACTGGGTAATGGGTAGGCATCCTTACGGGTGACTTCATTCAGTCTTCGAGCATCGAGACACAGACGGACTTTGTTGGGCTTGAGAACCAGTCGCATTGGCGAACTCCAAGCACTGGATGACGGTTCGATAACGCCTAGTTGGAGCATGCGATCTACCTCAGCATAAAGCAACTTTTCAACCGCTGGGCTAACCGGGTAAAAGCGTTGTTTTACGGGGGCGGCCTGACCTACATCGATATGATGCTTAAGCAAGGCCGTACGCCCTAGTCCCTCCGTCGCGTTGGGAAATAACTGTTTAACTACCTCGAGTTGTTGGTTTTGCTGCCTAGTTAAAGGATACCGTAAGGGATCTGGTTCGGCTGCCTCATCGTCTTTCGAGCTTATCTCGACAGCTGCAATGATGTCTGGGGCCAGCGAAAAGGATCTCCAAAAATCGTGACCTAGGATTAGATTTTGTGTCAGGGATGGAATTATATATAACTTCATGGGTTTCTCGATAGTTCGATAACGCATGATGACATTTAATACCCCCATTATCTGTTGACTTTGGCCATCTGCAGTTTTTGCAGTGGCTTTTATTAGTTTATATTCAGAAAAGGATGAAAAATCAGTCTGAGCTACTTCAGCACCTATACAGCTGATACTTGCGCCGGTGTCTAACAGCCCCTGTTCTGTTCGACCCAAAAAGGATACTTCGGCATAACTGCGCATATCCTTGGGACTATTAATAATAGCGGAAACTAACAGTCTACGGTTATTTTTGACATTATCATAATATTTTCTTAAACGCTGGATTCGTTTTGGGGCTTCATGTGGTTTTTCATTAAAAATTCTGTTTCGAACCTCTAAATATTTATGAATCCGTTCGGGATAGGGTAAAAACCGACAACTTCGCTTTACGATCGTATTCGTTTCCTTTCTTTTCTCACCACTAGAAGCCAAACTCTTCTTGTCTCCCTCTAAGTCAACGGGCAAGATTAATGGTGGTTTTTTGGGGGCATCCTTGCTGTTGTTGGATGCACCCTTCTGACGGTTTTCCGAAGCTCTACGAATGCATGTTTGGCACTGCGGCTTATAAACATTCGGAGCTCCACAGCCGTAACAAAATATCCGCCTATCTGCCATACAATTTTCCCACACATGTCCAAGCTCCTCACAATTCCAACAAGAACGCTTAGCCGTCGAACTTTGAATGGCCTCTACGCTGATATCCTCATACTCTTCTTGATCGCTTTCAGGGCGCGATTCCTCCAGACTATGTATCGAACGGCGGCCGACCGGTGGCCGAGACTTGTCAGATTTCTGTAACTCCTGCACTAGATTTTCATGCATCTGTACTAATCTTCTCAATTGACCAACTGAGCTAATGGACTGATATAAGATTTTGTGACGGGTTTCGGGAAGCAAATTGGCTTTTAATATTTCTATTAATTCTTCTTCCGCCATTTTAATTCCAAATTTATCTATAAGACCAGCCACGGCGTCGTGAAAAGCGACGAAGGGTTCTCCGACGTGTTGCTTTCGAGCTCGAATCAATTCCTTGCTCATAAACTCCGAACGATAGTCTTTATATTGTTGTCTAAGAGCTGCACAAAATTCTGTCCAAACGATGCGATCTACCTGCTTGTGGTATCTCCAATACCAATCGCGCGCTTTACCAACCAGCAAAATGTGCAAATGTTTGCAAAGGCCGAGAAAATCGCTATCCAAGGTTTCATCGGTTAATGTTTTGACTCGGTAAATGAATTCTTCTACCCCTAAACCTTCGGTAGAACCATCAAAAGGAACATTCCACTTTTGCATAATGTTGGCCGTCTTGGCCGTTCGCAGGCTAGTCATGCTGTTTATACATGAAACTGGTGTTGGGATATTTGGCCTCGCATACACTTCCTGCGGACTCGCTGGCGGCTGAATGTGCAAAGTGGATATGGCTCTGGCCACAGTGCGCTCAATTATCTGTTGGAGGACATCCAAGTCCAACCCCTGGCTTGGAGGGGCTGTCCGTGCATTGGGTGCTTCCCAAGGGCTAGAGTGAGTGGCTACATTAGCTGACGGAGCTTCAGTCTGGTTGGAGCTATGGCTAGCATCCAATCCCGACAAACACACTACTTCCGGACCGGAAGATCGACCTGGCGGGATCTTCGGGACCTGCTTTTTGGCTGGTGCTCGAATTCTTTTGGACCGAGTGGGCCTAGTGGTTCGTTCTACCGGGACTGAACCTACAGTTGGAATTTGGCTCAATTGGGTATTCTTGCCATTTCCCTCGGATATTTTTCCCGTCTCTGGCTGAAAATGTCCATTTGCCGGGGTCTGTGCGACCTCCAAAGCTTTGGCAAGACTTCGAGTAGTAATTCCCGAGGGACCGGGTAATTCTGTTGGTTCCGGCTGCGGCTTGTTTGGAGAACAATTGCCAACAACTAGTTTTGCTTGAGATAACGTACATACTCGGCTACAGTTCGGACACTCATCGTGATGCGGGAACCATTCTTCCAGACATGCTTTATGGAAAACGTGATTGCACGGAGTACAAAAACACGGCTGAGTATTGGACATTTCGGAGCAACAAATGCCGCAAAAGTTTTCCGAACTCAGCGGATTGTTTTGCTGAGGACTATGTCGCAGCGGCATTTTTTTAAAGATTTTTTTTTATTATTATTTGTTTTCTATATTCTACCAAATTTTTCCTAGGGTGACATTTATTGGGTGACATATAATAAGATAGGGATAGGAGTTGCGAATCTTTGGAACAGCGACAAAAGAATGGATTTTGTTTGGGCTATGGTTTCTAGTTTGCATTGTCTTAGTATCAGTGCCCTGGTTTAAGTGTCCACATATGATTCGGCAAGGGTACGCAAGCAGCATACGCGCTAGTTCCAGACAACCATATGCAGCCACCGCTGCCACTGGAATAATACCCGCCAATGGTAAGGGTATGAGTGAAGACCAAATCTGGGACCGCAATCTCTGTGCTTCCATCACCCGTACAGGGACAATCAGTACTGATATCCGGCCTAAACCAAATATGCAATATTCTGCAATTGTATGCAACCGTATGCTATGCACAAAGAGTAACAATACCAAATCCGAATCAACCTCACAATTCAATCTATTGAAACTAATATCCGCTGAATTAACGGTAGCTTGAAGGACGCGACATAAACCAATCTCGCTTGTTCGGTATGAATACGCAAGCAGCATATATACACATTCCAGACAACAAGTTTGACTAGCCCGACAGGATGCGTCAGCATGGGAACTACTTTCTTAATTCCGGATTATCACTTAAGCTTCCCTTCGTCGTAGACTCGACGACTTCCCAATAAAACTCAGAGGAACAACCAGTATTAGGATCCAAGCAGAATCCGCAATATTCTGAAATTGTATCGGAGCAATGACCAGATCGTTTAGAGAAAACTAAAGTCAGCATTAAGCATATGAATACAAACGAGCAATAGGTGGGACGAGCCAATAGCTGATTTTGTTGCTAAAGTGACCAATACTTTCGACTGTCACTATAACTATTGCTAGTGACCCACGTTGGGCGCAAAAAAATTTATGTAACAACGTTACACCCTCGCGTCCAACTGGGTATAGACAGTAGCTAGCATTGGAAAAAAACCTGCCCCACGTTGGGCGCCAAAAATTTATGTAACATTTCCACGATATATTTCTATACGTGAGTAGGGGATGGATTGGAGGGGATGTCGAGGTCACGGCCGGTGGGGATTCTTTGGTTCCGTGCTCATTCGGTAACTTGGGGGGGTTCGTTTGACCGCGTCTCGACTCCTACTACATAAACTTTAAAATGTTAGAATCCCGTGACTCTACAGGGAGCGAACTCCGAAAACAACACTATGCCTATTCCGAGCATAACGGACATTACACGGCACAATCATAGGGCGTACCCGAAAGTACCAGGGGCTTTCGTCGGCGTGTTCCAAAATCTCGCGGGCGTGAGGTCTTGCGATGGAAGTCGACCCACACGATTCTATACCCACCCTTCCATGATTTCCAGGGGTGCGAAGGTTCTGGAAATCCCTAATATTCTTACCCTACCCCATTAGGTCACCCTGTCCCTAGGAAAATTATAAGTCTACTCCATGTTCATTGCTAATACAATTCAATATATTCCGTGGTACTTCATCATCGACATGTTGCTTCAATCAAAACTAACAAACCAAATTTAACTTCTTAACATAACGCTAGTCTTGCACTACAATCAGCAGGCAACTCAAGAAAAAATTTAATGGAATGGAAAAAAAATAGGAGGCTTAATCCCTAAAAAAAATTTTTATAGCTATAGGGATATATAAATGGTGGAGTATAATTAGATAAGATAGGAATATAATATAAGATATTAAAATAAGTAAATTAGGTATGTATAAAGGAAAAAAAATTAAAATAAAAAAAAATATTCAAAAGCAGCAGGGGTCATACCAGCGATCAGCAATGGTGAGCCAAAACGAAATTTAATTTAACATTATAAATTTATTTAATTTTTTTTTCTGGGTTGAGGAGATTTTTTTTCTATGTTGGTTAGTGTATTGCTTGGCTACGTTTCCATGCATTAAAAGAATGCAGGGAATGCGAGCAATGCAAGCTTAGCAGCATTGGCACCGAAGAGACCGAAAAGCTTCGAGCGTGGGGAACGCAAGCGTTGCGCTCTCTTATCAGCAGCGGCTGGCCGCTGCGCATGCGTTTTAGATTGGAACGAAGACAGGCGCAAAGGAGAAAATTAAAATTGGGTCACTTACGGCTTGCATACAGTGGTCCCTCGCTGAAAGGCGCCTTTCGTTGTGGAGCTGTGGAGACCCGGTTAGTGTGTACCCAAATCGGAGGGGGATTGGGAAATAGGGGGGGGGGGGGGGGGGGGGGTATGAAAAGGTTTTTTTTTTTGTCTGTTATTTTATGATTACATCGTTCAGTCTCCAACCCGCAAAAATAAATTCCGTTTTGGGAACTGGCACATTCACGCCTAGCGAGGTAGGACTGTACCTCAGAGTTAAAGAATATAAGTGCTTAAAGAACAAGAAAAATTACAATTAAAACTACACTATGCTACAAAATCTCGGTCCGGATCCGTGGCGGCGTCTTCTAGGCCGTCGCAGACAGCGAGTTAGCGGCGCATAGGGAGGGGGGGTAATCACGATGCCCTCGATGCCCTCTATGCGCGTACGTTAGATATGGCGCAAGGGTCAGGGCCGGTGGAGGTTATGTCGCCGGGCAGGTGGATGCTTCAACGACTCCAAAAGGGGGAAAAAAATCGCGGCCCCACACCAAGGTCGACTCCGAAGAGTACTCCCGTCAAGGGTGGGAGTTTGGTGTGGGTGGGGGCAGAACTTTGGGAGAGCCGGGTGGCTACCGCTCGGGGCCAGGGCCCTATGGGCGAAACAGAACCAAAACCACGAGGCTCAGAAAAAAATCTAAATTTTCCCTACAGGGCACTTTTACATACCGGTTTTTTCCGGGCTTTTCCACGGAGACACGAGTGTTGGGTTCTCCTGGCCGAGTTGTGGGACGCACGGGTTTGCACCAAGAACAACACTTGCTGGCGAGGCGAGGCAAATATGCACTTTTCGCCAGGGTATTTTCTTGCCAGTTTTCTCGGCGCACGGTTATTAATTGTCGCCCGATTTTTGCGGCGCGCCCACCGGGTGGGACTTTCCCGTTCCGTTTTATTTATTTTCGGATTGTCTTTGTGGCACTTATTTGGGTTGTACTTTCTTACTTTTCTTTTATTTTGGGATTACACGTGGTCGATTGAGTTATATATTTTTTTACCGAAGCGGAGATAGCCACCGGCTGCACAGATTCAAATTTTCAAAAGAGAACGTTCTGGGGCTTTTGCACTGCTTAAATACGAGCTTACCGATCTTAAAGCTCGGCTTCGAAAGCTCCGTTGCGATGCGCTGCACAGCACTTACGGCAGCTCAGCTCAGCTGTTCCCTACCTCGAGCTTGCTTGCACCCACCCCAACTATACTATGCCCTGCAGCGCTAATTGGCCCAAGGTTATTGCATGCGATATCCGAGCACCATAGCGATAACCTATTTTGAATCGGTATTGTCCAACCGCAACCGTTACACACCTATATAGCATCCACGCTCCAGGAAATGTGGCAGGATCGCATATTTTGGGCATAAGCACCAATATGGCAATATAGCCCCAAAAAAGTGGAACGTCCGCAACTATATGGCACCTGCACTTATATAGAACCCTTCCCTATCCAGCACTGGCATGTTTACTGAACCACCGCACCTATATAGCATCCACGCTCCAGGAAATGTGACAGAATTGCATATTTTGGGCATAAGCACCAATATGGCAATATAGCCCCAAAAGAGTGGAACCTCCGCAACTATATGGCACCTGCACTTATATAGAACCCTTCCCTATCCAGCACAGGCATGTATACTGAATCACCGCACCTATATAGCATCCACGCTCCAGGAAATGTGGCAGGATCGCATATTTTGGGCATAAGCACCAATATGGCAATATAGCCCCAAAAAAGTGGAACCTCCATAACTATATGGCACCTGCACTTATAAAGAACCCTTCCCAATCCAGCACTGGCATGTATACTGAACCACCGCACCTATATAGCATCCACGCTCCAGGAAATGTGGCAGGATCGCACATCTTTGGCACTAGCACCAATATGGCACTCTACCCCATAAAAAAGTGGAACCTCCGCAACTATATGGCACCTGCACTTATATAGAACCCTTCCCTATCCAGCACTGGCATGTATACTGAACCACCGCACCTATATAGCATCCACGCTCCAGGAAATGTGGCAGGATCGCATATTTTGGGCATAAGCACCAATATGGCAATATAGCCCCAAAAAAGTGGAACCTCCGCAACTATATGGCACCTGCACTTATATAGAACCCTTCCCTATCCAGCACTGGCATGTATACTGAACCACCGCACCTATTAGCATCCACGTTCCAGGAAATGTGGCAGGATCGCACATCTTGGGCATAAGCACCAATATGGCAATATAGCCCCAAAAAAGTGAAACCTCCGCAACTATATGGCACCTGCACTTATATAGAACCCTTCCCTATCCAGCACTGGCATGTATACTGAACCACCGCACCTATATAGCATCCACGCTCCAGGAAATGTGGCAGGATCGCATATTTTGGGCATAAGCACCAATATGGCAATATAGCCCCAAAAAAGTGGAACGTCCGCAACTATATGGCACCTGCACTTATATAGAACCCTTCCCTATCCAGCACTGGCATGTTTACTGAACCACCGCACCTATATAGCATCCACGCTCCAGGAAATGTGACAGAATTGCATATTTTGGGCATAAGCACCAATATGGCAATATAGCCCCAAAAGAGTGGAACCTCCGCAACTATATGGCACCTGCACTTATAATAAACCCTTCCCTATCCAGCACTGGCATGTATACTGAATCACCGCACCTATATAGCATCCACGCTCCAGGAAATGTGGCAGGATCGCATATTTTGGGCATAAGTACCAATATGGCAATATAGCCCCAAAAAAGTGGAACCTCCGCAACTATATGGCACCTGCACTTATAAAGAACCCTTCCCTATCCAGCACTGGCATGTATATTGAACCACCGCACCTATATAACATCCACGCTCCAAGAAATGTGGCAGGATCGCACATCTTGGGCACTAGAACCAATATGACACTATAGCCCCAAAAAAGTGTAACCTCCGCAGCTATATGGCACCTGCACTTATATAGAAACCTTCCCTATCCAGCACTTGCACGTATATTGAACCACCGCACCTATATAGCACCCACGCTCCAGGAAATGTGGCACGGTCGCACATTTTGGGCACAAGCACCAGTTTGGCAATATAGCCCAAAAAAAAAGTTGAACCCCGCAACTATATGGCACTTACACTTATATGGAACCCTTCCCTATCCAGCACTTGCATGTATATTGAACCACCGCACCTATATAGAACCCTTCCCTATCCAGCACTTGCACGTATATTGAACCACCGCACCTATATAGCACCCACGCTCCAGGAAATGTGGCAGGATCGCACATCCTGGGCACTAGCACCAATATGACACTATAGCCCAAAAAAAGTTGAACCCCGCAACTATATGGCACTTACACTTATATAGAACCCTTCCCTATCCAGCACTTGCATGTATATTGAACCACCGCACCTATATAGAACCCTTCCCTATCCAGCACTTGCACGTATATTGAACCACCGCACCTATATAGCATCCACGCTCCAGGAAATGTGGCAGGATCGCATATTTTGGGCATAAGCACCAATATGGCAATATAGCCCCAAAAAAGTGGAACCTCCGCAACTATATGGCACCTGCACTTATATAGAACCCTTCCCTATCCAGCACTGGCATGTATACTGAACCACCGCACCTATATAGCATCCACGCTCCAGGAAATGTGGCAGGATCGCATATTTTGGGCATAAGCACCAATATGGCAATATAGCCCCAAAAAAGTGGAACCTCCGCAACTATATGGCACCTGCACTTATATAGAACCCTTCCCTATCCAGTACTGGCATGTATACTGAACCACCGCACCTATATAGCATCCACGCTCCAGGAAATGTGGCAGGATCGCATATTTTGGGCATAAGCACCAATATGGCAATATAGCCCCAAAAAAGTGGAACGTCCGCAACTATATGGCACCTGCACTTATATAGAACCCTTCCCTATCCAGCACTGGCATGTTTACTGAACCACCGCACCTATATAGCATCCACGCTCCAGGAAATGTGACAGAATTGCATATTTTGGGCATAAGCACCAATATGGCAATATAGCCCCAAAAGAGTGGAACCTCCGCAACTATATGGCACCTGCACTTATATAGAACCCTTCCCTATCCAGCACTGGCATGTATACTGAATCACCGCACCTATATAGCATCCACGCTCCAGGAAATGTGGCAGGATCGCATATTTTGGGCATAAGCACCAATATGGCAATATAGCCCCAAAAAAGTGGAACCTCCATAACTATATGGCACCTGCACTTATAAAGAACCCTTCCCAATCCAGCACTGGCATGTATACTGAACCACCGCACCTATATAGCATCCACGCTCCAGGAAATGTGGCAGGATCGCACATCTTTGGCACTAGCACCAATATGGCACTCTACCCCATAAAAAAGTGGAACCTCCGCAACTATATGGCACCTGCACTTATATAGTACCCTTCCCTATCCAGCACTGGCATGTATACTGAACCACCGCACCTATATAGCCCCCACGCTCCAGGAAATGTGACAAGATCGCACATCTTTGGCACTAGCACCAATATGGCACTCTAGCCCATAAAAAAGTGGAACCTCCGCAACTATATGGCACCTGCACTTATATAGAACCCTTCCCTATCCAGCACTGGCATGTATACTGAACCACCGCACCTATAAGCATCCACGCTCCAGGAAATGTGGCAGGATCGCATATTTTGGGCATAAGCACCAATATGGCAATATAGACCCAAAAAAGTGGAACCTCCGCAACTATATGGCACCTGCACTTATATAGAACCCTTCCCTATCCAGCACTGGCATGTTTACTGAACCACCGCACCTATATAGCATCCACGCTCCAGGAAATGTGACAGAATTGCATATTTTGGGCATAAGCACCAATATGGCAATATAGCCCCAAAAGAGTGGAACCTCCGCAACTATATGGCACCTGCACTTATATAGAACCCTTCCCTATCCAGCACTGGCATGTATACTGAATCACCGCACCTATATAGCATCCACGCTCCAGGAAATGTGGCAGGATCGCACATCTTTGGCACTAGCACCAATATGGCACTCTACCCCATAAAAAAGTGGAACCTCCGCAACTATATGGCACCTGCACTTATATAGAACCCTTCCCTATCCAGCACTGGCATGTATACTGAACCACCGCACCTATAAGCATCCACGCTCCAGGAAATGTGGCAGGATCGCATATTTTGGGCATAAGCACCAATATGGCAATATAGACCCAAAAAAGTGGAACCTCCGCAACTATATGGCACCTGCACTTATATAGAACCCTTCCCTATCCAGCACTGGCATGTTTACTGAACCACCGCACCTATATAGCATCCACGCTCCAGGAAATGTGACAGAATTGCATATTTTGGGCATAAGCACCAATATGGCAATATAGACCCAAAAAAGTGGAACCTCCGCAACTATATGGCACCTGCACTTATATAGAACCCTTCCCTATCCAGCACTGGCATGTTTACTGAACCACCGCACCTATATAGCATCCACGCTCCAGGAAATGTGACAGAATTGCATATTTTGGGCATAAGCACCAATATGGCAATATAGCCCCAAAAGAGTGGAACCTCCGCAACTATATGGCACCTGCACTTATATAGAACCCTTCCCTATCCAGCACTGGCATGTTTACTGAACCACCGCACCTATATAGCATCCACGCTCCAGGAAATGTGACAGAATTGCATATTTTGGGCATAAGCACCAATATGGCAATATAGCCCCAAAAGAGTGGAACCTCCGCAACTATATGGCACCTGCACTTATATAGAACCCTTCCCTATCCAGCACTGGCATGTATACTGAATCACCGCACCTATATAACATCCACGCTCCAGGAAATGTGGCAGGATCGCATATTTTGGGCATAAGCACCAATATGGCAATATAGCCCCAAAAAAGTGGAACCTCCATAACTACATGGCACCTGCACTTATAAAGAACCCTTCCCTATCCAGCACTGGCATGTATACTGAACCACCGCACCTATATAGCATCCACGCTCCAGGAAATGTGGCAGGATCGCATATTTTGGGCATAAGCACCAATATGGCAATATAGCCCCAAAAAAGTGGAACCTCCGCAACTATATGGCACCTGCACTTATATAGAACCCTTCCCTATCCAGCACTGGCATGTATACTGAACCACCGCACCTATAAGCATCCACGCTCCAGGAAATGTGGCAGGATCGCATATTTTGGGCATAAGCACCAATATGGCAATATAGACCCAAAAAAGTGGAACCTCCGCAACTATATGGCACCTGCACTTATATAGAACCCTTCCCTATCCAGCACTGGCATGTTTACTGAACCACCGCACCTATATAGCATCCACGCTCCAGGAAATGTGACAGAATTGCATATTTTGGGCATAAGCACCAATATGGCAATATAGACCCAAAAAAGTGGAACCTCCGCAACTATATGGCACCTGCACTTATATAGAACCCTTCCCTATCCAGCACTGGCATGTTTACTGAACCACCGCACCTATATAGCATCCACGCTCCAGGAAATGTGACAGAATTGCATATTTTGGGCATAAGCACCAATATGGCAATATAGCCCCAAAAGAGTGGAACCTCCGCAACTATATGGCACCTGCACTTATATAGAACCCTTCCCTATCCAGCACTGGCATGTTTACTGAACCACCGCACCTATATAGCATCCACGCTCCAGGAAATGTGACAGAATTGCATATTTTGGGCATAAGCACCAATATGGCAATATAGCCCCAAAAGAGTGGAACCTCCGCAACTATATGGCACCTGCACTTATATAGAACCCTTCCCTATCCAGCACTGGCATGTATACTGAATCACCGCACCTATATAACATCCACGCTCCAGGAAATGTGGCAGGATCGCATATTTTGGGCATAAGCACCAATATGGCAATATAGCCCCAAAAAAGTGGAACCTCCATAACTACATGGCACCTGCACTTATAAAGAACCCTTCCCTATCCAGCACTGGCATGTATACTGAACCACCGCACCTATATAGCATCCACGCTCCAGGAAATGTGGCAGGATCGCATATTTTGGGCATAAGCACCAATATGGCAATATAGCCCCAAAAAAGTGGAACCTCCGCAACTATATGGCACCTGCACTTATATAGAACCCTTCCCCATCCAGCACTGGCATGTATACTGAACCACCGCACCTATATAGCATCCACGCTCCAGGAAATGTGACAGGATTGCATATTTTGGGCATAAGCACCAATATGGCAATATAGCCCCAAAAGAGTGGAACCTCCGCAACTATATGGCACCTGCACTTATATAGAACCCTTCCCTATCCAGCACTGGCATGTATACTGAATCACCGCACCTATATAGCATCCACGCTCCAGGAAATGTGGCAGGATCGCATATTTTGGGCATAAGTACCAATATGGCAATATAGCCCCAAAAAAGTGGAACCTCCGCAACTATATGGCACCTGCACTTATAAAGAACCCTTCCCTATCCAGCACTGGCATGTATATTGAACCACCGCACCTATATAGCATCCACGCTCCAGGAAATGTGGCAGGATCGCATATTTTGGGCATAAGCACCAATATGGCAATATAGCCCCAAAAAAGTGGAACCTCCGCAACTATATGGCACCTGCACTTATATAGAACCCTTCCCTATCCAGCACTGGCATGTATACTGAATCACCGCACCTATATAGCCCCCACGCTCCAGGAAATGTGGCAGGATCGCATATTTTGGGCATAAGCACCAATATGGCAATATAGCCCCAGAAAAGTGGAACCTCCGCAACTATATGGCACCTGCACTTATATAGAACCCTTCCCTATCCAGCACTGGCATGTATACTGAACCACCGCACCTATATAGCATCCACGCTCCAGGAAATGTGGCAGGATCCCATATTTTGGGCATAAGCACCAATATGGCAATATAGCCCCAAAAAAGTGGAACCTCCGCAACTATATGGCACCTGCAGTTATAAAGAACCCTTCCCTATCCAGCACTGGCATGTATACAGAACCACCGCACCTATATAGCATCCACGCTCCAGGAAATGTGGCAGGATCGCACATCTTGGGCCCTAGCACCAATATGGCACTATAGCCCAAAAAAAGTGGAACCTCCGCAGCTATATGGCACTTACACTTATATAGAACCCATCCCTATCCAGCACTTGCACGTATATTGAACCACCGCACCTATATAGCACCCACGCTCCAGGAAATGTGGCAGGATCGCACATCTTGGGCATAAGCACCAATATGGCACTAAAGCCCAAAAAAAGTGGAACCTCCGCAGCTATATGGCACCTGCACTTATATAGATCCCTTCGCTATCCAGCACTTGCACGAATATTGAACCACCGCACTTATATAGAACCCTTCCCTATCCAGCACTGGCACGTATATTGAACCACCGCACCTATATAGCACCCACGCTCCAGGAAATGTGGCAGGATCGCACATTTTGGGCACCAGCACCAGTTTGGCAATTTAGCCCCAAAAAAAGTTGAACCCCGCAACTATATGGCACCTGCACTTATATAGATACCTTCCTTATCTAGCACTTGCATGTATATTGAACCACCGCACCTATATTGCACCCACGCTCCAGGAAATGTGGCAGGATCGCACATCTTGGGTACTAGAACCAATATGACACTATAGCCCCAAAAAAAGTTGAACCCCGCAACTATATGGCACTTACACTTATATAGAACCCATCCCTATCCAGCACTTGCACGTATATTGAACCACCGCACCTATATAGCACCCACGCTCCAGGAAATGTGGCAGGATCGCACATCTTGGGCACTAGCACCAATATGGCACTATAGCCCAAAAAAAGTGGAACCTCCGCAGCTATATGGCACCTGCACTAATATAGATCCCTTCGCTATCCAGCACTTGCATGTATATTGAACCACCGCACCTATATAGAACCCTTCCCTATCCAGCACTTGCACGTATATTGAACCACCGCACCTATATAACACCCACGCTCCAAGAAATGTGGCAGGATCGCACATCTTGGGCACTAGAACCAATATGACACTATAGCCCCAAAAGAGTAGAACCTCCGCAACTATATGGCACCTGCACTTATATAGAACCCTTCCCCATCCAGCACTGGCATGTATACTGAACCACCGCACCTATATAGCATCCACGCTCCAGGAAATGTGACAGGATTGCATATTTTGGGCATAAGCACCAATATGGCAATATAGCCCCAAAAGAGTGGAACCTCCGCAACTATATGGCACCTGCACTTATATAGAACCCTTCCCTATCCAGCACTGGCATGTTTACTGAACCACCGCACCTATATAGCATCCACGCTCCAGGAAATGTGACAGAATTGCATATTTTGGGCATAAGCACCAATATGGCAATATAGCCCCAAAAGAGTGGAACCTCCGCAACTATATGGCACCTGCACTTATATAGAACCCTTCCCTATCCAGTACTGGCATGTATACTGAACCACCGCACCTATATAGCATCCACGCTCCAGGAAATGTGGCAGGATCGCATATTTTGGGCATAAGCACCAATATGGCAATATAGACCCAAAAAAGTGGAACCTCCGCAACTATATGGCACCTGCACTTATATAGAACCCTTCCCTATCCAGCACTGGCATGTTTACTGAACCACCGCACCTATATAGCATCCACGCTCCAGGAAATGTGACAGAATTGCATATTTTGGGCATAAGAACCAATATGGCAATATAGCCCCAAAAGAGTGGAACCTCCGCAACTATATGGCACCTGCACTTATATAGAACCCTTCCCTATCCAGCACTGGCATGTATACTGAATCACCGCACCTATATAGCATCCACGCTCCAGGAAATGTGGCAGGATCGCACATCTTTGGCACTAGCACCAATATGGCACTCTACCCCATAAAAAAGTGGAACCTCCGCAACTATATGGCACCTGCACTTATATAGAACCCTTCCCTATCCAGCACTGGCATTTATACTGAACCACCGCACCTATATAGCCCCCACGCTCCAGGAAATGTGACAGGATCGCACATCTTTGGCACTAGCACCAATATGGCACTCTAGCCCATAAAAAAGTGGAACCTCCGCAACTATATGGCACCTGCACTTATATAGAACCCTTCCCTATCCAGTACTGGCATGTATACTGAACCACCGCACCTATATAGCATCCACGCTCCAGGAAATGTGGCAGGATCGCATATTTTGGGCATAAGCACCAATATGGCAATATAGACCCAAAAAAGTGGAACCTCCGCAACTATATGGCACCTGCACTTATATAGAACCCTTCCCTATCCAGCACTGGCATGTTTACTGAACCACCGCACCTATATAGCATCCACGCTCCAGGAAATGTGACAGAATTGCATATTTTGGGCATAAGAACCAATATGGCAATATAGCCCCAAAAGAGTGGAACCTCCGCAACTATATGGCACCTGCACTTATATAGAACCCTTCCCTATCCAGCACTGGCATGTTTACTGAACCACCGCACCTATATAGCATCCACGCTCCAGGAAATGTGACAGAATTGCATATTTTGGGCATAAGAACCAATATGGCAATATAGCCCCAAAAGAGTGGAACCTCCGCAACTATATGGCACCTGCACTTATATAGAACCCTGCCCTATCCAGCACTGGCATGTATACTGAATCACCGCACCTATATAACATCCACGCTCCAGGAAATGTGGCAGGATCGCATATTTTGGGCATAAGCACCAATATGGCAATATAGCCCCAAAAGAGTGGAACCTCCGCAACTATATGGCACCTGCACTTATATAGAACCCTTCCCTATCCAGCACTGGCATGTTTACTGAACCACCGCACCTATATAGCATCCACGCTCCAGGAAATGTGACAGAATTGCATATTTTGGGCATAAGCACCAATATGGCAATATAGCCCCAAAAGAGTGGAACATCCGCAACTATATGGCACCTGCACTTATATAGAACCCTTCCCTATCCAGCACTGGCATGTATACTGAATCACCGCACCTATATAGCATCCACGCTCCAGGAAATGTGGCAGGATCGCATATTTTGGGCATAAGTACCAATATGGCAATATAGCCCCAAAAAAGTGGAACCTCCGCAACTATATGGCACCTGCACTTATATAGAACCCTTCCCTATCCAGCACTGGCACGTATATTGAACCACCGCACCTATATAGCACCCACGCTCCAGGAAATGTGGCAGGATCGCACATTTTGGGCACCAGCACCAGTTTGGCAATTTAGCCCCAAAAAAAGTTGAACCCCGCAACTATATGGCACCTGCACTTATATAGAACCCTTCCCTATCCAGCACTGGCACGTATATTGAACCACCGCACCTATATAGCACCCACGCTCCAGGAAATGTGGCAGGATCGCACATCTTGGGCATAAGCACCAATATGGCACTATAGCCCAAAAAAAGTGGAACCTCCGCAGCTATATGGCACCTGCACTTATATAGATCCCTTCGCTATCCAGCACTTGCACGTATATTGAACCACCGCACTTATATAGAACCCTTCCCTATCCAGCACTGGCACGTATATTGAACCACCGCACCTATATAGCACCCACGCTCCAGGAAATGTGGCAGGATCGCACATTTTGGGCACCAGCACCAGTTTGGCAATTTAGCCCCAAAAAAAGTTGAACCCCGCAACTATATGGCACCTGCACTTATATTGATACCTTCCTTATCTAGCACTTGCATGTATATTGAACCACCGCACCTATATAGCACCCACGCTCCAGGAAATGTGGCAGGATCGCACATCTTGGGTACTAGAACCAATATGACACTATAGCCCCAAAAAAAGTTGAACCCCGCAACTATATGGCACATACACTTATATAGAACCCATCCCTATCCAGCACTTGCACGTATATTGAACCACCGCACCTATATAGCACCCACGCTCCAGGAAATGTGGCAGGATCGCACATCTTGGGCACTAGCACCAATATGGCACTATAGCCCAAAAAAAGTGGAACCTCCGCAGCTATATGGCACCTGCACTAATATAGATCCCTTCGCTATCCAGCACTTGCATGTATATTGAACCACCGCACCTATATAGAACCCTTCCCTATCCAGCACTTGCACGTATATTGAACCACCGCACCTATATAACACCAACGCTCCAAGAAATGTGGCAGGATTGCACATCTTGGGCACTAGAACCAATATGACACTATAGCCCCAAAAGAGTGGAACCTCCGCAACTATATGGCACCTGCACTTATATAGAACCCTTCCCCATCCAGCACTGGCATGTATACTGAACCACCGCACCTATATAGCATCCACGCTCCAGGAAATGTGACAGGATTGCATATTTTGGGCATAAGCACCAATATGGCAATATAGCCCCAAAAGAGTGGAACCTCCGCAACTATATGGCACCTGCACTTATATAGAACCCTTCCCTATCCAGCACTGGCATGTTTACTGAACCACCGCACCTATATAGCATCCACGCTCCAGGAAATGTGACAGAATTGCATATTTTGGGCATAAGCACCAATATGGCAATATAGCCCCAAAAGAGTGGAACCTCCGCAACTATATGGCACCTGCACTTATATAGAACCCTTCCCTATCCAGTACTGGCATGTATACTGAACCACCGCACCTATATAGCATCCACGCTCCAGGAAATGTGGCAGGATCGCATATTTTGGGCATAAGCACCAATATGGCAATATAGACCCAAAAAAGTGGAACCTCCGCAACTATATGGCACCTGCACTTATATAGAACCCTTCCCTATCCAGCACTGGCATGTTTACTGAACCACCGTACCTATATAGCATCCACGCTCCAGGAAATGTGACAGAATTGCATATTTTGGGCATAAGAACCAATATGGCAATATAGCCCCAAAAGAGTGGAACCTCCGCAACTATATGGCACCTGCACTTATATAGAACCCTTCCCTATCCAGCACTGGCATGTATACTGAATCACCGCACCTATATAGCATCCACGCTCCAGGAAATGTGGCAGGATCGCACATCTTTGGCACTAGCACCAATATGGCACTCTACCCCATAAAAAAGTGGAACCTCCGCAACTATATGGCACCTGCACTTATATAGAACCCTTCCCTATCCAGCACTGGCATTTATACTGAACCACCGCACCTATATAGCCCCCACGCTCCAGGAAATGTGACAGGATCGCACATCTTTGGCACTAGCACCAATATGGCACTCTAGCCCATAAAAAAGTGGAACCTCCGCAACTATATGGCACCTGCACTTATATAGAACCCTTCCCTATCCAGTACTGGCATGTATACTGAACCACCGCACCTATATAGCATCCACGCTCCAGGAAATGTGGCAGGATCGCATATTTTGGGCATAAGCACCAATATGGCAATATAGACCCAAAAAAGTGGAACCTCCGCAACTATATGGCACCTGCACTTATATAGAACCCTTCCCTATCCAGCACTGGCATGTTTACTGAACCACCGCACCTATATAGCATCCACGCTCCAGGAAATGTGACAGAATTGCATATTTTGGGCATAAGAACCAATATGGCAATATAGCCCCAAAAGAGTGGAACCTCCGCAACTATATGGCACCTGCACTTATATAGAACCCTTCCCTATCCAGCACTGGCATGTATACTGAATCACCGCACCTATATAACATCCACGCTCCAGGAAATGTGGCAGGATCGCATATTTAGGGCATAAGCACCAATATGGCAATATAGCCCCAAAAGAGTGGAACCTCCGCAACTATATGGCACCTGCACTTATATAGAACCCTTCCCTATCCAGCACTGGCATGTTTACTGAACCACCGCACCTATATAGCATCCACGCTCCAGGAAATGTGACAGAATTGCATATTTTGGGCATAAGCACCAATATGGCAATATAGCCCCAAAAGAGTGGAACCTCCGCAACTATATGGCACCTGCACTTATATAGAACCCTTCCCTATCCAGCACTGGCATGTATACTGAATCACCTTACCTATATAGCATCCACTCTCCAGGAAATGTGGCAGGATCGCATATTTTGGGCATAAGTACCAATATGGCAATATAGCCCCAAAAAAGTGGAACCTCCGCAACTATATGGCACCTGCACTTATAAAGAACCCTTCCCTATCCAGCACTGGCACGTATATTGAACCACCGCACCTATATAGCACCCACGCTCCAGGAAATGTGGCAGGATCGCACATTTTGGGCACCAGCACCAGTTTGGCAATTTAGCCCCAAAAAAAGTTGAACCCCGCAACTATATGGCACTTACACTTATATAGAGACCTTCCCTATCCAGCACTTGCACGTATATTGAACCACCGCACCTATATAGAAACCTTCCCTATCCAGCACTTGCACTTATATTGAACCACCGCACCTATATAGCACCCACGCTCCAGGAAATGTGGCAGGATCGCACATCTTGCGCACTAGCACCAATATGACACTATAGCCCAAAAAAAGTTGAACCCCGCAACTATATGGCACTTACACTTATATAGAACCCTTCCCTATCCAGCACTTGCATGTATATTGAACCACCGCACCTATATAGAACCCTTCCCTATCCAGCACTTGCACGTATATTGAACCACCGCACCTATATAGCACCCACGCTCCAGGAAATGTGGCAGGATCGCACATCTTGGGCACTAGCACCAATATGACACTATAGCCCAAAAAAAGTTGTACCCCGCAACTATATGGCACTTACACTTATATAGAACCCTTCCCTATCCAGCACTTGCATGTATATTGAACCACCGCACCTATATAGAACCCTTCCCTATCCAGCACTTGCACGTATATTGAACCACCGCACCTATATAGCACCCACGCTCCAGGAAATGTGGCAGGATCGCACATCTTGGGTACTAGAACCAATATGACACTATAGCCCCAAAAAAAGTTGAACCCCGCAACTATATGGCACTTACACTTATATAGAACCCTTCCCTATCCAGCACTTGCATGCATATTGAACCACCGCACCTATATAGAACCCTTCCCTATCCAGCACTTGCACGTATATTGAACCACCGCACCTATATAGCACCCACGCTCCAGGAAATGTGGCAGGATCGCACATCTTGGGCACTAGCACCAATATAGCACTATAGCCCAAAAAAAGTGGAACCTCCGCAGCGATATGGCACCTGCACTTATATAGATCCGTTCGCTATCCAGCACTTGCACGTATATTGAACCACCGCACCTATATAGCACCCACGCTCCAGGCAATGTGGCAGGATCGCAAATATTGGGCACAAGCACCAGTTTGGCAATTTAGCCCCAAAAAAAAGTTGAACCCCGCAACTATATGGCACTTACACTTATATAGAACCCTTCCCTATCCAGCACTTGCATGTATATTGAACCACCGCAACTATATGGAACCCACGCTCCAGGAAATGTGGCAGGATCGGACATCTTGGGCACTAGAACCAACATGACACTATATCCCCAAAAAAGTGGAACCTCCGCAGCTATATGGCACCTGCACTTATATAGAAACCTTCCCTATCTAGCACTTGCACGTATATTGAACCACCGCACCTATATAACACCCACGCTCCAAGAAATGTGGCAGGATCGCACATCTTGGGCACTAGAACCAATATGACACTATAGCCCCAAAAAAGTGTAACCTCCGCAGCTATATGGCACCTGCACTTATATAGAAACCTTCCCTATCCAGCACTTGCACGTATATTGAGCCACCGCACCTATATAGAACCCTTCCCTATCCAGCACTTGCACGTATATTGAACCACCGCACCTATATAACACCCACGCTCCAAGAAATGTGGCAGGATCGCACATCTTGGGCACTAGAACCCATATGACACTATAGCCCCAAAAAAGTGTAACCTCCGCAGCTATATGGCACCTGCACTTATATAGAAACATTCCCTATCCAGCACTTGCACGTATATTGAACCACCGCACCTATATAACACCCACGCTCCAAGAAATGTGGCTGGATCGTACATCTTGGGCACTAGCACCAATATGACACTATAGCCCAAAAAAAGTTGAACCCCGCAACTATATGGCACTTACACTTATATAGAACCCTTCCCTATCCAGCACTTGCATGTATATTGAACCACCGCACCTATATAGAACCCTTCCCTATCCAGCACTTGCACGTATATTGAACCACCGCACCTATATAACACCCACGCTCCAAGAAATGTGGCAGGATCGCACATCTTGGGCACTAGAACCAATATGACACTATAGCCCCAAAAAAGTGTAACCTCCGCAGCTATATGGCACCTGCACTTATATAGAAACCTTCCCTATCCAGCACTTGCACGTATATTGAACCACCGCACCTATATAGCACCCCCGCTCCAGGAAATGTGGCATGGTCGCACATTTTGGGCACAAGCACCATGTTGAAATTTGAAGTGTAACCATAATATGATCTGTCTGGCAACGCTAATTAACATAATGTACATGAACAGCGAGAGCCTCTGTTATCTCTCGTCTCTCCTATTCGTATGTAAGTACATATGTACACATGTCATCTCTTCAGTTCTGAATAAACCACTTATGAGCACAGACGCTTCGTTCTCTATTTAATACATGTCAAAAGGCGCAATTTACAATAGGTTATGGGCCCAGATCACCGAAAGATCGGGCGTGTATTAAAGACAATTAAAAAACCGTGGTAGAACTGGAAGTTAATATTTTGTTTGATGCAATTGCAAATAAATCGTGCACTAGTTAGAAAGTGGCGTGTAGCAATTAAAACAAAATTAGTGTGTCTCTGCAAATTGAAAAATTGGGGGAAGACAATTACGATGTGTGGTCTATGTCCATGCGTAGTGTATTGATCACAACGGATTTGTGGACATATGTAAGTGGTAAAGCCGAAAGGCCACAGGAGGAAGCAGCAGGAACACAGGAACACTTGGCACAGTGGGACAAGGCTGATCAAAAGGCGTTGGCATGTATTATATTAAATGTAAAAGCAACGCAGTTGATGCACATAAAGTCGTGCACAACGTCGAAGCAGGCGTGGCAAAAATTACGCGATGTACATGTGTCAGTGGGAAAGGTACAGTTATACCAAAAACTTTTGCGGCAAAATATGCAAAACGGTGATAACGTGGTACAATATGTAAATTCTTTCGTGGAAATTACTGAAAAGTTAGCCGAGCTAAATATCGACATTCAAGACGAGCTAAAAGTAATAATGTTGTTGTCGAGCTTGCCCAGCGGTTGGGAAAATTTCGTCGTGGCGATAGAAACACGCGACAGTCTGCCGTCGTTCGAAACGGTAAAAGTAAAAATACTTGAAGAAGGAGCACGTAAAGACGAAAGAGACGATCGTGAGCTTGCTGTACAGGCAGTGTACGCACACACACAGACTCAAAGAAACGGTGCGCGTTCGAAGAATTACGGCGCCAGTCGAAAAGACAGCAAACGAGACGGCCAGAAATCCAACGAGCATCGCGAGTTTCGAGGAAAATGCTACAAATGTAAACAAAGCGGGCACCGCGCATCCGAGTGCAAAAGCAACAAAGATAATACGAAAGAGTGCGTAAGGGATGAAAAATCAAACAGCGAAAAAATTCTTGGTGTATCGACAGTGGGGCAACATCGCATATGTGTTGTAATAAAAATTTGTTTGAAACCTTTAATAAGAAAAACACAACCATTATGTTGGCTGCAGAAAAGTATATTGAGTCCCTAGGTATTGGAACTGTAAAAATTAAATCAAATGAAACAAATATAGAATTGCGAAACGTGTTGTATGTGCCGGATTTAAAAATGAATTTTTTGTCGGTGAGCAAAGCAGCCGAGTTCGGGAATGTCACTACATTCGGAAATTCAGAAGCTTTAGTGCGAAATAAACATGGACATATAATGTTGCGAGCGGTACAAGAAAACAATTTATACGTGTATGGAGTGGAAAAAACCACTGATGCAGTACATTTGATATCCGATATATCTCATGCAAAAAAATGGCATAGCCGCTACGGGCATTTAAATTTTCAAAATTTAAAGAATCTTTGTGAGAAAGAACGTGTAATCGGGATGAAAATTAAAAACGTATCCGTAAACACAAATTGCGACACATGCAATAAGGCTAAAATATGTGCATTGCCGTTCCCACACAAGGCAGAACGTGTTACGAAAAGTGTTCTCGAATTGATCCATACCGACGTATGCGGACCTATGAATGTTAAATCTCTGGCTGGAAACCGTTATTTTGTTACATTTATAGACGATTACTCGCGAAAAATTCACGTATATTTTATGCGCGCCAAAAATCAAGTTTTTGAGAAATTTAAAATGTATAAAAGTTATGTTGAGTGCCAAACCGTCCGACCAGAGCGTTAAATGGATGCACCCCCTTCGAGGCTTGGAACAAGCGCAAGCCGTCGGTAAACCATCTGAAAATATTTGGTTCACGCGCATTTGCACTGGAAAAAACCAAAAAAGGCAAATTCGTTGCATAAGGAAAGGATTACATTTTTGTTGGCTACTCTTTTGCAGCAAAAGCATATCGTTTATATGACCAAGAAAAGCGAATGATAGTGGAACGCCGAGACGTCAAAATTGTGGAGGGTGAGTTCATCAAGGAAGTAAATGATATTTACGAAAATGGAGATCAGACTGTGGATCTTGCAAAAATCATCATACGCTTTGAGTCAAACGAAGAACCTGTGCAGGTACAAACTGTTGTTGAGCCCGAAGACGAAACGATTAGCAACATTGACAACAGCGATGATGATGAGGAGGAGTACTTCGTAAGTGCAAGCAATCCAGAACAGAGCCGCAGCTCAGATGAAGAAGACATCCCACAAATACGTGGCCCAGGAAGGCCAAAAATCATTCGTACTGGTCAACCTGGCAGACCAAAGAAGCAGTACAATGTCCTCAACAATCTTAGCTGCTCCGATGACATTGAGACTCCACGGACCGTTGCAGAGGCGTTGCAAAGCCACGATGCACAAGAATGGAAAAAATCTATGCGAAAGGAATTCGATGCACTCGTGTCAAATAATACATGGACTCCTGTCAATCTTCCGCCCGGAAAAAAGGCTATAGGTTCAAAATGGGTTTTCAGAATCAAACGCAACCAAAACGGTGACATTGAAAGGTTTAAGTCGAGACTTGTGGCACAAGGATGTGGCCAGCAGTTTGGCGTAAACTACTGGGAGACATATTCTCCAGTGATACGTTATGAGACAATCCGAATGTTATTTGCGATTGCTGCAGAAAAGCAGTTACACATGCATCAGGTGGATATCTCTAACGCGTATCTCAACGGTAAACTCCAAGAAGTCGTGTATATGAAGCAACCCGTAGGCTTTATAGATGAGCAGAACCCCCACAAGGTACTCAAACTTCAAAAGGCTATCTATGGGCTGAAGCAGTCTGGACGTGTCTGGAATGACACATTGAACGAGGTGCTGGTTAACATGGGCTTTAAAAAAAGTCAACACGAGCCATGTCTATACGTCAAACAGCATCAACAAGGCTTCAGTTATATAGCAGTTTACGTCGACGACCTGATAATCATCTGTCCAAAAGAGATGGACGTCAGCGCGATCAAGCAAAATATCGCATCCGTATTTGAGATGAAAGATGGAGGTCAGCTCAACTTTTTCCTAGGCATGGAAATTCATCGAGAAGGCAAACAAGGCGCCGTCAAGTTATGCCAGAAGAGGTATATTGAAAGCGTTTTGAATACTTTCGGTATGCAGGATTGCCGTCCAGTCACAACACCACTTGACCCAGGTTTTCACGTTGGTTGTAAAGATGAAGAATGTGTAAAGGTAAATAAGACATATTATCAATCACTAATTGGTTCGCTCATGTACTTAGCAGTTTTGAGCCGGCCCAACATTCTTCATGCTGTGAGCAAACTATCACAGCGAAACCAAGACCCTCATGTGGAGCACGAAACTGCAGCTAAGCATGTGTTGCGCTATTTACGATGCACAATGAATATGAGCATCATCTACCAAAAGTCTGGAGAGCCAGTAAAAGGGTTCGCCGATGCTGATTGGGCAAATGACAAGCTGGACCGAAAATCATATTCCGGATACGTTTTCTTCCTAGCTGGTAGTGCGTTTTCGTGGACATCAGCCAAGCAGAGCGTCGTCGCCATGAGCAGCACCGAAGCAGAGTATGTGGCGCTATCAACAGCCGCTAGAGAAGCGGTATATCTACAAGGTCTGTTGCAAGAGATTGGATACACAAATCAAGGGCCAATGACTATCTATGGTGACAACCTCAGTGCGCATCATATTGCGAAAATCCTATTCACCATAATCGCACAAAGCATATAGATTTAAAATATCATTTTGTTAGAGACAAAGTAGAAAGTAAAGAGATAAAACTTGAATATGTATCCACACAGAAAAACGTTGCCGATGTATTAACCAAAAGTTTATGTAAGCAAAAGCATTATAGATTTGTAAAATCGCTTGGATTAATTGATTAATACATTGTAATGACAAAATATTATGCTTAAGCAAAAGTGTTGAAATTTGAAGTGTAACCATAATATGATCTGTCTGGCAACGCTAATTAACATAATGTACATGAACAGCGAGAGCCTCTGTTATCTCTCGTCTCTCCTATTCGTATGTAAGTACATATGTACACATGTCATCTCTTCAGTTCTGAATAAACCACTTATGAGCACACCAGTTTGGCAATATAGCCCAAAAAAAGTTGAACCCCGCAACTATATGGCATTTACACGTATATAGAACCCTTCCCTATCCAGCACTTGCACGTATATTGAACCACCGCACCTATATAGCACCCACGCTCCAGGAAATGTGGCAGGATCGCACATCTTGGGCACTAGCACCAATATGACACTATAGCCCCAAAAAAAGTTGAACCTCCGCAACTATATGGCACTTACACTTATATAGAACCCTTCCCTATCCAGCACTTGCATGTATATTGAACCACCGCACCTATATAGAACCCTTCCCTATCCAGCACTTGCACGTATATTGAACCACCGCACCTATATAACACCCACACTCCAAGAAATGTGGCAGGATCGCACATCTTGGGCACTAGAACCAATATGACACTATAGCCCCAAAAAAGTGTAACCTCCGCAGCTATATGGCAGCTGCACTTATATAGAAACCTTCCGTATCCAGCACTTGCATGTATATTGAACCACCGCACCTATATAGAACCCTTCCCTATCCAGCACTTGCACGTATATTGAACCACCGCACCTATATAACACCCACGCTCCAAGAAATGTGGCAGGATCGCACATCTTGGGCACTAGCACCAATATGACACTATAGCCCCAAAAAAGTTGAGCCTCCGCAACTATATGGCACTTACACTTATATAGAACCCTTCCCTATCCAGCACTTGAACGTATATTGAACCACCGCACCTATATAGCACCCACGCTCCAGGAAATGTGGCAGGATCGCACATCTTGGGTACTAGAACCAATATGACACTATAGCCCCAAAAAAAGTTGAACCCCGCAACTATATGGCACTTACACTTATATAGAACCCATCCCTAACCAGCACTGGCACGTATATTGAACCACCGCACCTATATAGAACCCACGCTCCAGGAAATGTGGCAGGATCGCACATCTTGGGCACTAGCACCAATATAGCACTATAGCCCAAAAAAGTGGAACCTCCGCAGCTATATGGCACCTGCACTTATATAGATCCCTTCGCTATCCAGCACTTGCACGTATATTGAACCACCGCACCTATATAGCACCCACGCTCCAGGCAATGTGGCAGGATCGCAAATTTTGGGCACAAGCACCAGTTTGGCAATTTAGCCACAAAAAAAAGTTGAACCCCGCAACTATATGGCACTTACACTTATATAGAACCCTTCCCTATCCAGCACTTGCATGTATATTGAACCACCGCAACTATATGGAACCCACGCTCCAGGAAATGTGGCAGGATCGCACATCTTGGGCACTAGAACCAACATGACACTATATCCCCAAAAAAGTGGAACCTCCGCAGCTATATGGCACCTGCACTTATATAGAAACCTTCCCTAGCTAGCACTTGCACGTATATTGAACCACCGCACCTATATAACACCCACGCTCCAAGAAATGTGGCAGTATCGCACATCTTGGGCACTAGAACCAATATGACACTATAGCCCCAAAAAAGTGTAACCTCCGCAGCTATATGGCACCTGCACTTATATAGAAACCTTCCCTATACAGCACTTGCACGTATATTGAGCCACCGCACCTATATAGAACCCTTCCCTATCCAGAACTTGCACGTATATTGAACCACCGCACCTATATAACACCCACGCTCCAAGAAATGTGGCAGGATCGCACATCTTGGGCACTAGTACCAATATGACACTATAGCCCCAAAAAAGTTGAACCTCCGCAACTATATGGCACTTACACTTATATAGAACCCTTCCCTATCCAGCACTTGAACGTATATTGAACCACCGCACCTATATAGCACCCACGCTCCAGGAAATGTGGCAGGATCGCACATCTTGGGTACTAGAACCAATATGACACTATAGCCCCAAAAAAAGTTGAACCCCGCAACTATATGGCACTTACACTTATATAGAACCCATCCCTAACCAGCACTGGCACGTATATTGAACCACCGCACCTATATAGAACCCACGCTCCAGGAAATGTGGCAGGATCGCACATCTTGGGCACTAGCACCAATATAGCACTATAGCCCAAAAAAGTGGAACCTCCGCAGCTATATGGCACCTGCACTTATATAGATCCCTTCGCTATCCAGCACTTGCACGTATATTGAACCACCGCACCTATATAGCACCCACGCTCCAGGCAATGTGGCAGGATCGCAAATTTTGGGCACAAGCACCAGTTTGGCAATTTAGCCACAAAAAAAAGTTGAACCCCGCAACTATATGGCACTTACACTTATATAGAACCCTTCCCTATCCAGCACTTGCATGTATATTGAACCACCGCAACTATATCGAACCCACGCTCCAGGAAATGTGGCAGGATCGCACATCTTGGGCACTAGAACCAACATGACACTATATCCCCAAAAAAGTGGAACCTCCGCAGCTATATGGCACCTGCACTTATATAGAAACCTTCCCTAGCTAGCACTTGCACGTATATTGAACCACCGCACCTATATAACACCCACGCTCCAAGAAATGTGGCAGTATCGCACATCTTGGGCACTAGAACCAATATGACACTATAGCCCCAAAAAAGTGTAACCTCCGCAGCTATATGGCACCTGCACTTATATAGAAACCTTCCCTATACAGCACTTGCACGTATATTGAGCCACCGCACCTATATAGAACCCTTCCCTATCCAGAACTTGCACGTATATTGAACCACCGCACCTATATAACACCCACGCTCCAAGAAATGTGGCAGGATCGCACATCTTGGGCACTAGTACCAATATGACACTATAGCCCCAAAAAAGTGTAACCTCCGCAGCTATATGGCACCTGCACTTATATAGAAACCTTCCCTATCCAGCACTTGCACGTATATTGAACCACCGCACCTATATAGAACCCTTCCCTATCCAGCACTTGCACGTATATTGAACCATCGCACCTATATAACACCCACGCTCCAAGAAATGTGGCAGGATCGCACATCTTGGGCACTAGTACCAATATGACACTATAGCCACAAAAAAGTGTAACCTCCGCAGCTATATGGCACCCGCACTTATATAGAAACCTACCCTATCCAGCACTTGCACGTATATTGAGCCACCGCACCTATATAGAACCCTTCCCTATCCAGCACTTGCATGCATATTGAACCACCGCACCTATATAACACCCACGCTCCAAGAAATGTGGCAGGATCGCACATCTTGGGCACTAGTACCAATATGACACTATAGCCCAAAAAAAGTGGAACCTCCGCAGCTATATGGCACCTGCACTTATATAGAAACCTTCCCTATCCAGCACTTGCACGTATATTGAGCCACCGCACCTATATAGAACCCTTCCCTATCCAGCACTTGCACGTATATTGAACCACCGCACCTATATAACACCCACGCTCCAAGAAATGTGGCAGGATCGCACATCTTGGGCACTAGCACCAATATGGCACTATAGCCCAAAAAAAGTGGAACCTCCGCAGCTATATGGCACCTGCACATATATAGATTCCTTCGCTATCCAGCACTTGCACGTATATTGAACCACCGCACCTATATAGCACCCACGCTCCAGGCAATGTGGCAGGATCGCAAATTTTGGGCACAAGCACCAGTTTGGCAATTTAGCCCCAAAAAAAAGTTGAACCCCGCAACTATATGGCACTTACACTTATATAGAAACCTTCCCTATATAGCACTTGCATGTATATTGAACCACCGCACCTATATAACACCCACGCTCCAAGAAATGTGGCAGGATCGCACATCTTGGGCACTAGCACCAATATGACACTATAGCCCAAAAAAAGTTGAACCCCGTAACTATATGGCACTTACACTTATATAGAACCCTTCCCTATCCAGCACTAGCATGTATATTGAACCAACGCACCTATATAGAACCCTTCCCTATCCAGCACTTGCACGTATATTGAACCACCGCACCTATATAACACCCACGCTCCAAGAAATGTGGCAGGATCGCACATCTTGGGCACTAGAACCAATATGACACTATAGCCCCAAAAAAGTGTAACCTCCGCAGCTATATGGCACCTGCACTTATATAGAAACCTTCCCTATCCAGCACTTGCACGTATATTGAGCCACCGCACCTATATAGAACCCTTCCCTATCCAGCACTTGCACGTATATTGAACCACCGCACCTATATAACACCCACGCTCCAAGAAATGTGGCAGGATCGCACATCTTGGGCACTAGTACCAATATGACACTATAGCCCCAAAAAAGTCTAACCTCCGCAGCTATATGGCACCTGCACTTATATAGAAACCTTCCCTATCCAGCACTTGCACGTATATTGAGCCACCGCACCTATATAGAACCCTTCCCTATCCAGCACTTGCACGTATATTGAACCACCGCACCTATATAACACCCACGCTCCAAGAAATGTGGCAGGATCGCACATCTTGGGCACTAGTAACCCATATGACACTATAGCCCCAAAAAAGTGTAACCTCCGCAGCTATATGGCACCTGCACTTATATAGAAACCTTCCCTATCCAGCACTTGCACGTATATTGAGCCACCGCACCTATATAGAACCCTTCCCTATCCAGCACTTGCACGTATATTGAACCACCGCACCTATATAACACCCACGCTCCAAGAAATGTGGCAGGATCGCACATCTTGGGCACTAGCACCAATATGGCACTATAGCCCAAAAAAAGTGGAACCTCCGCAGCTATATGGCACCTGCACTTATATAGATCCCTTCGCTATCCAGCACTTGCACGTATATTGAACCACCGCACCTATATAGCACCCACGCTCCAGGCAATGTGGCAGGATCGCAAATTTTGGGCACAAGCACCAGTTTGGCAATTTAGCCCCAAAAAAAAGTTGAACCCCGCAACTATATGGCACTTACACTTATATAGAACCCTTCCCTATCCAGCACTTGCATGTATATTGAACCACCGCAACTATATGGAACCCACGCTCCAGGAAATGTGGCAGGATCGCACATCTTGGGCACTAGAACCAACATGACACTATATCCCCAAAAAAGTGTTATCCTCCGCAGCTATATGGCACCTGCACTTATATAGAAACCTTCCCTATCTAGCACTTGCATGTATATTGAACCACCGCACCTATATAACACCCACGCTCCAAGAAATGTGGCAGGATCGCACATCTTGGGCACTAGCACCAATATGACACTATAGCCCAAAAAAAGTTGAACCCCGTAACTATATGGCACTTACACTTATATAGAACCCTTCCCTATCCAGCACTAGCATGTATATTGAACCAACGCACCTATATAGAACCCTTCCCTATCCAGCACTTGCACGTATATTGAACCACCGCACCTATATAACACCCACGCTCCAAGAAATGTGGCAGGATCGCACATCTTGGGCACTAGAACCAATATGACACTATAGCCCCAAAAAAGTGTAACCTCCGCAGCTATATGGCACCTGCACTTATATAGAAACCTTCCCTATCCAGCACTTGCACGTATATTGAGCCACCGCACCTATATAGAACCCTTCCCTATCCAGCACTTGCACGTATATTGAACCACCGCACCTATATAACACCCACGCTCCAAGAAATGTGGCAGGATCGCACATCTTGGGCACTAGTACCAATATGACACTATAGCCCCAAAAAAGTCTAACCTCCGCAGCTATATGGCACCTGCACTTATATAGAAACCTTCCCTATCCAGCACTTGCACGTATATTGAACCACCGCACCTATATAGAACCCTTCCCTATCCAGCACTTGCACGTATATTGAACCACCGCACCTATATAACACCCACGCTCCAAGAAATGTGGCAGGATCGCACATCTTGGGAACTAGTACCAATATGACACTATAGCCCCAAAAAAGTGTAACCTCCGCAGCTATATGGCACCTGCACTTATATAGAAACCTTCCCTATCCAGCACTTGCACGTATATTGAGCCACCGCACCTATATAGAACCCTTCCCTATCCAGCTTTTGCACGTATATTGAACCACCGCACCTATATAACACCCACGCTCCAAGAAATGTGGCAGGATCGCACTTCTTGGCACTAGTACCAATATGACACTATAGCCCCAAAAAAGTGTAACCTCCGCAGCTATATGGCACCTGCACTTATATAGAACCCTTCACTATCCAGCACTTGCACGTATATTGAACCACCGCACCTATATAGCACCCACGCTCCAGGAAATGTGGCAGGATCGCACATCTTGGGCACTAGAACCAATATGACACTATAGCCCAAAAAAAGTGGAACCTCCGCAGCTATATGGCACCTGCACTTATATAGATCCTTTCCATATCCAGCACTTGCACGTATATTGAACCACCGCACCTATATAGCACCCACGCTCCAGGAAATGTGGCAGGATCACACATTTTGGGCACCAGCACCAGTTTGGCACTATATCCCAAAAAAAGTGGAACCTCCGCAGCTATATGGCACCTGCACTTATATAGATCCCTTCGCTATCCAGCACTTGCACGTATATTGAACCACCGCACCTATATAGCACCCACGCTCCAGGAAATGTGGCAGGATCGCAAATTTTGGGCACAAGCACCAGTTTGGCAATTTAGCCCCAAAAAAAAGTTGAACCCCGCAACTATATGGCACTTACACTTATATAGAACCCTTCCCTATCCAGCACTTGCATGTATATTGAACCACCGCAACTATATCGAACCCACGCTCCAGGAAATGTGGCAGGATCGCACATCTTGGGCACTAGAACCAATATGAGACTATATCCCCAAAAAAGTGGAACCTCCGCAGCTATATGGCACCTGCACTTATATAGAAACCTTCCCTATCCAGCACTTGCACGTATATTGAGCCACCGCACCTATATAGAACCCTTCCCTATCCAGCACTTGCACGTATATTGAACCACCGCACCTATATAACACCCACGCTCCAAGAAATGTGGCAGGATCGCACTTCTTGGCACTAGAACCAATATGACACTATAGCCCAAAAAAAGTTGAACCTCCGCAACTATATGGCACTTAAACTTATATAGAACCCTTCCCTATCCAGCACTTGCACGTATATTGAACGACCGCACCTATATAACACCCACGCTCCAAGAAATGTGGCAGGATCGCACATCTTGGGCACTAGCACCAATATGACACTATAGCCCAAAAAAAAGCTGAACCCCGCAACTATATGGCACTTATATAGAACCCATCCCTATCCAGCACTTGCACGTATATTGAACCACCGCACCTATATAGCACCCACGCTCCAGGAAATGTGGCAGGATCGCACATCTTGGGCACTAGCACCAATATGGCACCATAGCCCAAAAAAAGTGGAACCTCCGCAGCTATATGGCACCTGCACTTATATAGATCCTTTCGCTATCCAGCACTTGCATGTATATTGAACCACCGCACCTAGATAGCACCCACGCTCCAGGAAATGTGGCAGGTTCGCACATCTTGGGTACTAGAACCAATATGAAACTATAGCCCCAAAAAAAGTTGAGCCCCGCAACTATATGGCACTTACACTTATATAGAACCCATCCCTATCCAGCACTTGCACGTATATTGAACCACCGCACCTATATAGCACCCACGCTCCAGGAAATGTGGCAGGATCGCACATTTTGGGCACTAGCACCAATATGGCACTATAGCCCAAAAAAAGTGGAACCTCCGCAGCTATATGGCACCTGCACTTATATAGATCCCTTCGCTATCCAGCACTTGCACGTATATTGAACCACCGCACCTATATAGCACCCACGCTCCAGGAAATGTGGCAGGATCGCAAATTTTGGGCACAAGCACCAGTTTGGCAATTTAGCCCCAAAAAAAAGTTGAACCCCCGCAACTATATGGCACTTACACTTATATAGAACCCTTCCCTATCCAGCACTTGCATGTATATTGAACCACCGCAACTATATGGAACCCACGCTCCAGGAAATGTGGCAGGATCGCACATCTTGGGCACTACAACCAATATGACACTATATCCCCAAAAAAGTGGAACCTCCGCAGCTATATGGTACCTGCACTTATATAGAAACCTTCCCTATCTAGCACTTGCATGTATATTGAACCACCGCACCTATATAACACCCACGCTCCAAGAAATGTGGCAGGATCGCACATCTTGGGCACTAGAACCAATATGAGACTATATCCCCAAAAAAGTGGAACCTCCGCAGCTATATGGCACCTGCACTTATATAGAAACCTTCCCTATCCAGCACTTGCACGTATATTGAGCCACCGCACCTATATAGAACCCTTCCCTATCCAGCACTTGCACGTATATTGAACCACCGCACCTATATAACACCCACGCTCCAAGAAATGTGGCAGGATCGCACTTCTTGGCACTAGAACCAATATGACACTATAGCCCAAAAAAAGTTGAACCTCCGCAACTATATGGCACTTAAACTTATATAGAACCCTTCCCTATCCAGCACTTGCACGTATATTGAACGACCGCACCTATATAACACCCACGCTCCAAGAAATGTGGCAGGATCGCACATCTTGGGCACTAGAACCAACATGACACTATATCCCCAAAAAAGTGTTTCCTCCGCAGCTATATGGCACCTGCACTTATATAGAAACCTTCCCTATCTAGCACTTGCATGTATATTGAACCACCGCACCTATATAACACCCACGCTCCAAGAAATGTGGCAGGATCGCACATCTTGGGCACTAGCACCAATATGACACTATAGCCCAAAAAAGTTGAACCCCGCAACTATATGGCACCTGCACTTATATAGAAACCTTCCCTATCCAGCACTTGCACGTATATTGAACCACCGCACCTATATAGCACCCACGCTCCAGGAAATGTGGCACGGTCGCACATTTTGGGCACAAGCACCAGTTTGGCAATATAGCCCAAAAAAGTTGAACCCCGCAACTATATGGCACTTACACGTATATAGAACCCTTCCCTATCCAGCACTTGCATGTATATTGAACCACCGCACCTATATAGAACCCTTCCCTATCCAGCACTTGCACGTATATTGAACCACCCGCACCAATATAGCACCCACGCTCCAGGAAATGTGGCAGGATCGGCACATCTTGGGCACTAGCACCAATATGACACTATAGCCCAAAAAAAGTTGAAACCCCGCAACTATATGGCACTTACACTATATAGAACCCTTCCCTATCCAGCACTTG